>NC_092715.1:6352671-6470171 GCF_047496885.1 Scyliorhinus torazame
TTGTACAGGGAGTGAGATGGTCAGTGTGTTAGAGGGTGTACAGGGTCTGGGATGGTCAGTGTGTGAGAGGGTGTACAGGGAGTGAGATGTTCAGTGTGTAACAGGGTGTACAGGGACTGGGATGGTCAGTGTGTGAGAGGGTGGACAGGGACTGGGGTGGTCAGTTTGTGAGAGGGTGGACAGGGACTGGGGTGGTCAGTGTGTGAGAGGGTGTACAGGGTCTGGGATGGTAAGTGTGTTGAGAGGGTGTACAGGGACTGGGATGGTCAGTGTCTGAGAGGGTGTACAGGGAGTGAGATGGTCAGTGTGTGAGAGGGTGTACAGGGTCTGGGATGGTCAGTGTGTGAGACCTTGTACATGGATGGGATGGTCAGCGTGTGAGAGGGTGTACAGGGAGTGAGATGGTCAGTGTGTGAGAGGGTGTACAGGGAGTGGGATGGTCAGTGTGTGAGAGGGTGTACAGGGTCTGGGATGGTCAGCGTGTGAGAGGGTGTACATGGAGTGAGATGGTCAATGTGTGAGAGGGTGTACAGGGACAGGGATGTCAGTGTGTGAGAGGGCGTACTGGGAGTGAGATGGTCAGTGTGTGAGAGGGTGTACAGGGACTGGGATGGTCAGTGTGTGAGAGGGTGTACAGGAACTGGGATGGTCAGTGTGTGAGAGGGTGTACAGGGAGTGAGATGGTCAGTGTGAGAGAGGGTGTACAGGGAGTGAGATGGTCAGTGTGTGAGAGGGTGTACAGGGACTGGGATGGTCAGTGCGTGAGAGGGTGTACAGGGAGTGAGATGGTCAGTGTGTGAGATGGTGTACAGGGACTGGATGGTCAGTGTGTGAGAGGGTGTCCAGGGATTGAGATGGTCAGTGTGTGAGAGGGTGTACAGGGACTGGGATGGTCAGTGTGTGAGAGGGTGTACAGGGACTGGGATGGTCAGTGTGTTAGAGGGTGTACAGGGACTGGGATGGTCAGTGTGTGAGAGGGTGTTCAGGGTCAGGGATGGTCAGTGTGTGAGAGGGTGTACAGGGAGTGAGATGGTCAGTGTGTGAGAGAGTGTACAGGGTATGGGATGGTCAGTGTGTGAGAGGGTGTACAGGGTCTGGGATGGTCAGTGTGTGAGAGGGTGAACAGGGTCTGGGATGGTTAGTGTGTGAGAGGTTGTACAGGGTCTGGGATGGTCAGTGTGTGAGAGGGTGTACAGGGAGTGAGGTGGTCAGTGTGTGAGAGGGTGTACAGGGACTGGGATGGTCAGTGTGAGAGGGTGTACAGGGAGTGAGATGTTCAGTGTGTGAGAGGGTGTACAGGTCTGGGATGGTCAGTGTGTGACAGGGTGTACAGGGACTGGGATGGTCAGTGTGTGAGAGGGTGGACAGGGACTGGGGTGGTCAGTGTGTGAGAGGGTGGACAGGGACTGGGGTGGTCAGTATGTGAGAGCGTGTACAGGGTCTGGGATGGTCAGTGTGTGAGAGGGTGTACAGGGACTGGGATGGTCAGTGTCTGAGAGGGTGTACAGGGAGTGAGATGATCAGTGTGTGAGAGGGTGTACAGTTCTGGGATGGTCAGTGTGTGAGAGGGTGTACAGGTACTGGGATGGTCAGTGTGTGAGAGGGTGTACAGGGAGTGAGATGGTCAGTGTGTGAGAGGGTGTACATTGAGTGGGATGGTCAGTGTGTGAGAGGGTGTACAGGGTCTGGGATGGTCAGTGTGTGAGAGGGTGTACAGGGAGTGAGATGGTCAGTGTGTGAGAGGGTGTACAGGAACTGGGATGGTCAGTGTGTGAGAGGGTGTACAGGGAGTTAGATGGTCAGTGTGAGAGAGGGTGTACAGGGAGTGAGATGGTCAGTGTGTGAGAGGGTGTACAGGGACTGGGATGGTCAGTGCATGAGAGGGTGTACAGGGAGTGAGATGGTCAGTGTGTGAGAGGGTGTACAGGGAGTGAGATGGTCAGTGTGTGAGAGGGTGTACAGGGACTGGGATGGTCAGTCTGTGAGAGGGTATACAGGGAGTGAGATGGTCAGTGTGTGAGAGGGTGTACAGGGTCTGGGATGGTCAGTGTTTGAGAGGGTGTACAGGGTCTGGGATGGTCAGTGTGTGAGAGGGTGTACAGGGAGTGAGATGGTCAGTGTGTGAGAGGGTGTACAGGGTCTGGGATGGTCAGTGTGTGAGAGGGTGCACAGGAACTGGGATGGTCAGTGTGTGAGTGGGTGTACAGGGACTGGGATGGTCAGTGTGTGAGAGGGTGTACAGGGAGTGGGGTGGTCAGTGTGTGAGAGGGTGTACAGGGTCTGGGATGGTCAGTGTGTGAGAGGGTGTACAGGGAGTGAGATGGTCAGTGTGTGAGAGGGTGTACAGGGAGTGGGATAGTCAGTGTGTGAGAGGGTGTACTGGGACTGGGGTGGTCAGTGTGTGAGAGGGTGTACAGAGAGTGGGATAGTCAGTGTGTGAGACGGTGTACAGGGTCTGGGGTGGTCAGTGTGTGAGATGGTGTACAGGGAGTGAGATGGTCAGTGTGTGATAGGGTGTCCAGGGTCTGGGATGGTCAGTGTGTGAGAGGGTGTACAGGGTCTGGGATCATCAGTGTGTGAGAGGGTGTACAGGGAGTGAGATGGTCAGTGTGTGAGAGGGTGGACAGGGAGTGAGATGGTCAGTGTGTGAGAGGGTGTACAGGGTCTGGGGTGGTCAGTGTGTGAGAGGGTGTACAGGGAGTGAGGTAGTCAGTGTGTGAGAGGGTGTACAGGGAGTGAGATGGTCAGTGTGTGAGAGGGTGTACAGGGACTGGGGTGGTCAGTGTGTGAGAGGGTGTACAGGGAGTGAGATGGTCAATGTGTGAGAGGGTGTACAGGGAGTGAGACAGTCAGTGTGTGAGAGTGTGTAAAGGGAGTGAGATGGTCAGTGTGTGAGAGGGTGTACAGGGAGTGAGATGGTCAGTGTGTGAGAGGGTGTACAGGGTCTGGGATGGTCAGTGTGTGAGAGGGTGTACAGGGAGTGAGATGGTCAGTGTGTGAGAGGGTGTACAGGGACTGGGATGGTCAGTGTGTGAGAGGGTGGACAGGGACTGGGGTGGTCAGTGTGTGAGAGGGTGTACAGGGTCTGGGATGGTCAGTGTGTGAGAGGGTGTACAGGGAGTGGGATGGTCAGTGTGTGAGAGGGTGTACAGGGTCTGGGATGGTAAGTGTGTGAGAGGGTGTACAGGGACTGGGATGGTCAGTGTCTGAGAGGGTGTACAGGGAGTGAGATGGTCAGTGTGTGAGAGGGTGTACAGGGTCTGGGATGGTCAGTGTGTGAGAGGGTGTACAGGGACTGGGATGGTCAGTGTGTGACAGGGTGTACAGGGAGTGAGATGGTCAGTGTGTGAGAGGGTGTACAGGGACTGGGATGGTCAGTGTGTGAGAGGGTGTCCAGGGACTGGGATGGTCAGTGTGAGAGAGGGTGTACAGGGACTGGGATGGTCAGTTTGTGAGAGGGTGTACAGGGACTGGGATGGTCAGTGTGTGAGAGGGTGTCCAGGGAGTGAGATGGTCAGTGTGTGAGAGGGTGTACAGGGACTGGGATGGTCAGTGTGTGAGAGGGAGGACCGGGAGTGAGATCGTCAGTGTGTGAGGGGGTGTACAGGGAGTGAGATGGTCAGTGTGTGAGAGGGTGTACAGGGTCTGGGATGGTCAGTGTGTGAGAGGGTGTACTGGGTCTGGGATGGTCAGTGTGTGAGAGGGTGTACACGGACTGGGATGGTCAGTGTGTGAGAGGGTGTACAGGGTCTGGGATGGTCAGTGTGTGAGAGGGTGTACAGGGACTGGGATGGTCAGTGTGTGAGAGGGTGGACACGGAGTGAGATGGTCAGTGTGTGAGAGGGTGTACAGGGAGTGAGATGGTCAGTTTGTGAGAGGGTGTACAGGGAGTGAGATGGTCAGTGTGTGAGAGGGTGTACAGGGAGTGAGATGGTCAGTGTGTGAGAGGGTGTACAGGGACTGGGATGGTCAGTGTGTGAGAGGGTGTACAGGGAGTGAGATGGTCAGTGTGTGAGAGGGTGAACAGGGACTGGGATGGTCAGTGTGTGAGAGGGTGTACAGGGACTGGGATGGTCAGTGTGTGAGACGGTGTACAGGGAGTGAGATGGTCAGTGTGTGAGAGGGTGTACAGGGACTGGGATGGTCAGTGTGTGAGAGGGTGTACAGGGACTGGGATGGTCAGTGTGTTAGAGGGTGTACAGGGACTGGGATGGTCAGTGTGTGAGAGGGTGTTCAGGGTCAGGGATGGTCAGTGTGTGAGAGGGTGTACAGGGAGTGAGATGGTCAGTGTGTGAGAGAGTGTACAGGGTATGGGATGGTCAGTGTGTGAGAGGGTGTACAGGGTCTGGGATGGTCAGTGTGTGAGAGGGTGAACAGGGTCTGGGATGGTTAGTGTGTGAGAGGTTGTACAGGGTCTGGGATGGTCAGTGTGTGAGAGGGTGTACAGGGAGTGAGGTGGTCAGTGTGTGAGAGGGTGTACAGGGACTGGGATGGTCAGTGTGAGAGGGTGTACAGGGAGTGAGATGTTCAGTGTGTGAGAGGGTGTACAGGTCTGGGATGGTCAGTGTGTGAGAGGGTGTACAGGGAGTGAGAGGGTCAGTGTGTGAGAGGGTGTACAGGGACTGGGGTGGTCAGAGTGTGAGAGGGTGTACAGGGAGTGAGATGGTCAGCGTGTGAGAGGGTGTACAGGGAGTGAGATGGTCAGTGTGTGAGAGGGTGTACAGGGAGTGAGATGGTCAGTGTGTGAGAGGGTGTACAGGGTCTGGGATGGTCAGTGTGTGAGGGTGTACAGGGAGTGAGATTGTCAGTGTGTGACAGGGTGTACAGGGACTGGGATGGTCAGTGTGTGAGAGGGTGGACAGGGACTGGGGTGGTCAGTGTGTGAGAGGGTGGACAGGGACTGGGGTGGTCAGTATGTGAGAGGGTGTACAGGGTCTGGGATGGTCAGTGTGTGAGAGGGTGTACAGGGACTGGGATGGTCAGTGTCTGAGAGGGTGTACAGGGAGTGAGATGGTCAGTGTGTGAGAGGGTGTACAGTTCTGGGATGGTCAGTGTGTGAGAGGGTGTACAGGTACTGGGATGGTCAGTGTGTGAGAGGGTGTGCAGGGAGTGAGATGGTCAGTGTGTGAGAGGGTGTACATTGAGTGGGATGGTCAGTGTGTGAGAGGGTGTACAGGGTCTGGGATGGTCAGTGTGTGAGAGGGTGTACAGGGAGTGAGATGGTCAGTGTGTGAGAGGGTGTACAGGAACTGGGATGGTCAGTGTGTGAGAGGGTGTACAGGGAGTTAGATGGTCAGTGTGAGAGAGGGTGTACAGGGAGTGAGATGGTCAGTGTGTGAGAGGGTGTACAGGGACTGGGATGGTCAGTGCATGAGAGGGTGTACAGGGAGTGAGATGGTCAGTGTGTGAGAGGGTGTACAGGGAGTGAGATGGTCAGTGTGTGAGAGGGTGTACAGGGACTGGGATGGTCAGTCTGTGAGAGGGTATACAGGGAGTGAGATGGTCAGTGTGTGAGAGGGTGTACAGGGTCTGGGATGGTCAGTGTTTGAGAGGGTGTACAGGGTCTGGGATGGTCAGTGTGTGAGAGGGTGTACAGGGAGTGAGATGGTCAGTGTGTGAGAGGGTGTACAGGGTCTGGGATGGTCAGTGTGTGAGAGGGTGCACAGGAACTGGGATGGTCAGTGTGTGAGTGGGTGTACAGGGACTGGGATGGTCAGTGTGTGAGAGGGTGTACAGGGAGTGGGGTGGTCAGTGTGTGAGAGGGTGGACAGGGTCTGGGATGGTCAGTGTCTGAGAGGGTGTACAGGGTCTGGGATGGTCAGTGTGTGAGAGGGTGTACAGGGAGTGAGATGGTCAGTGTGTGAGAGGGTGTACAGGGAGTGGGATAGTCAGTGTGTGAGAGGGTGTACTGGGACTGGGGTGGTCAGTGTGTGAGAGGGTGTACAGGGAGTGGGATAGTCAGTGTGTGAGACGGTGTACAGGGTCTGGGGTGGTCAGTGTGTGAGATGGTGTACAGGGAGTGAGATGGTCAGTGTGTGAGAGGGTGTCCAGGGTCTGGGATGGTCAGTGTGTGAGAGGGTGTACAGGGTCTGGGATCATCAGTGTGTGAGAGGGTGTACAGGGAGTGAGATGGTCAGTGTGTGAGAGGGTGGACAGGGAGTGAGATGGTCAGTGTGTGAGAGGGTGTACAGGGTCTGGGGTGGTCAGTGTGTGAGAGAGTGTACAGGGAGTGAGATGGTCAGTGTGTGAGAGGGTGTACAGGGAGTGAGATGGTCAGTGTGTGAGAGGGTGTACAGGGACTGGGGTGGTCAGTGTGTGAGAGGGTGTACAGGGAGTGAGATGGTCAGTGTGTGAGAGGGTGTACAGGGAGTGAGACAGTCAGTGTGTGAGAGTGTGTAAAGGGAGTGAGATGGTCAGTGTGTGAGAGGGTGTACAGGGTCTGGGATGGTCAGTGTGTGAGAGGGTGTACAGGGAGTGAGATGGTCAGTGTGTGAGAGGGTGTACAGGGACTGGGATGGTCAGTGTGTGAGAGGGTGGACAGGGACTGGGGTGGTCAGTGTGTGAGAGGGTGGACAGGGACTGGGGTGGTCAGTGTGTGAGAGGGTGTACAGGGTCTGGGATGGTCAGTGTGTGAGAGGGTGTACAGGGAGTGGGATGGTCAGTGTGTGAGAGGGTGTACAGGGTCTGGGATGGTAAGTGTGTGAGAGGGTGTACAGGGACTGGGATGGTCAGTGTGTGAGAGGGTGTACAGGGACTGGGATGGTCAGTGTGTGAGAGGGTGTTCAGGGTCAGGGATGGTCAGTGTGTGAGAGGGTGTACAGGGAGTGAGATGGTCAGTGTGTGAGAGAGTGTACAGGGTATGGGATGGTCAGTGTGTGAGAGGGTGTACAGGGTCTGGGATGGTCAGTGTGTGAGAGGGTGAACAGGGTCTGGGATGGTTAGTGTGTGAGAGGTTGTACAGGGTCTGGGATGGTCAGTGTGTGAGAGGGTGTACAGGGAGTGAGGTGGTCAGTGTGTGAGAGGGTGTACAGGGACTGGGATGGTCAGTGTGAGAGGGTGTACAGGGAGTGAGATGTTCAGTGTGTGAGAGGGTGTACAGGTCTGGGATGGTCAGTGTGTGAGAGGGTGTACAGGGAGTGAGAGGGTCAGTGTGTGAGAGGGTGTACAGGGACTGGGGTGGTCAGAGTGTGAGAGGGTGTACAGGGAGTGAGATGGTCAGCGTGTGAGAGGGTGTACAGGGAGTGAGATGGTCAGTGTGTGAGAGGGTGTACAGGGAGTGACATGGTCAGTGTGTGAGAGGGTGTACAGGGTCTGGGATGGTCAGTGTGTGAGGGTGTACAGGGAGTGAGATTGTCAGTGTGTGACAGGGTGTACAGGGACTGGGATGGTCAGTGTGTGAGAGGGTGGACAGGGACTGGGGTGGTCAGTGTGTGAGAGGGTGGACAGGGACTGGGGTGGTCAGTATGTGAGAGGGTGTACAGGGTCTGGGATGGTCAGTGTGTGAGAGGGTGTACAGGGACTGGGATGGTCAGTGTCTGAGAGGGTGTACAGGGAGTGAGATGGTCAGTGTGTGAGAGGGTGTACAGTTCTGGGATGGTCAGTGTGTGAGAGGGTGTACAGGTACTGGGATGGTCAGTGTGTGAGAGGGTGTGCAGGGAGTGAGATGGTCAGTGTGTGAGAGGGTGTACATAGAGTGGGATGGTCAGTGTGTGAGAGGGTGTACAGGGTCTGGGATGGTCAGTGTGTGAGAGGGTGTACAGGGAGTGAGATGGTCAGTGTGTGAGAGGGTGTACAGGAACTGGGATGGTCAGTGTGTGAGAGGGTGTACAGGGAGTTAGATGGTCAGTGTGAGAGAGGGTGTACAGGGAGTGAGATGGTCAGTGTGTGAGAGGGTGTACAGGGACTGGGATGGTCAGTGCATGAGAGGGTGTACAGGGAGTGAGATGGTCAGTGTGTGAGAGGGTGTACAGGGAGTGAGATGGTCAGTGTGTGAGAGGGTGTACAGGGACTGGGATGGTCAGTCTGTGAGAGGGTATACAGGGAGTGAGATGGTCAGTGTGTGAGAGGGTGTACAGGGTCTGGGATGGTCAGTGTTTGAGAGGGTGTACAGGGTCTGGGATGGTCAGTGTGTGAGAGGGTGTACAGGGAGTGAGATGGTCAGTGTGTGAGAGGGTGTACAGGGTCTGGGATGGTCAGTGTGTGAGAGGGTGCACAGGAACTGGGATGGTCAGTGTGTGAGTGGGTGTACAGGGACTGGGATGGTCAGTGTGTGAGAGGGTGTACAGGGAGTGGGGTGGTCAGTGTGTGAGAGGGTGGACAGGGTCTGGGATGGTCAGTGTCTGAGAGGGTGTACAGGGTCTGGGATGGTCAGTGTGTGAGAGGGTGTACAGGGAGTGAGATGGTCAGTGTGTGAGAGGGTGTACAGGGAGTGGGATAGTCAGTGTGTGAGAGGGTGTACTGGGACTGGGGTGGTCAGTGTGTGAGAGGGTGTACAGGGAGTGGGATAGTCAGTGTGTGAGACGGTGTACAGGGTCTGGGGTGGTCAGTGTGTGAGATGGTGTACAGGGAGTGAGATGGTCAGTGTGTGAGAGGGTGTCCAGGGTCTGGGATGGTCAGTGTGTGAGAGGGTGTACAGGGTCTGGGATCATCAGTGTGTGAGAGGGTGTACAGGGAGTGAGATGGTCAGTGTGTGAGAGGGTGGACAGGGAGTGAGATGGTCAGTGTGTGAGAGGGTGTACAGGGTCTGGGGTGGTCAGTGTGTGAGAGAGTGTACAGGGAGTGAGATGGTCAGTGAGTGAGAGGGTGTACAGGGAGTGAGATGGTCAGTGTGTGAGAGGGTGTACAGGGACTGGGGTGGTCAGTGTGTGAGAGGGTGTACAGGGAGTGAGATGGTCAGTGTGTGAGAGGGTGTACAGGGAGTGAGACAGTCAGTGTGTGAGAGTGTGTAAAGGGAGTGAGATGGTCAGTGTGTGAGAGGGTGTACAGGGTCTGGGATGGTCAGTGTGTGAGAGGGTGTACAGGGAGTGAGATGGTCAGTGTGTGAGAGGGTGTACAGGGACTGGGATGGTCAGTGTGTGAGAGGGTGGACAGGGGCTGGGGTGGTCAGTGTGTGAGAGGGTGGACAGGGACTGGGGTGGTCAGTGTGTGAGAGGGTGTACAGGGTCTGGGATGGTCAGTGTGTGAGAGGGTGTACAGGGAGTGGGATGGTCAGTGTGTGAGAGGGTGTACAGGGTCTGGGATGGTAAGTGTGTGAGAGGGTGTACAGGGACTGGGATGGTCAGTGTGTGAGAGGGTGTACAGGGACTGGGATGGTCAGTGTGTGAGAGGGTGTACAGGGAGTGAGATGGTCAGTGTGTGAGAGGGTGTACAGGGTCTGGGATGGTCAGTGTGTGAGAGGGTGTACAGGGACTGGGATGGTCAGTGTGTGACAGGGTGTACAGGGAGTGAGATGGTCAGTGTGTGAGAGGGTGTACAGGGACTGGGATGTTCAGTGTGTGAGAGGGTGTCCAGGGACTGGGATGGTCAGTGTGTGAGAGGGTGTACAGGGACTGGGATGGTCAGTTTGTGAGAGGGTGTACAGGGACTGGGATGGTCAGTGTGTGAGAGGGTGTCCAGGGAGTGAGATGGTCAGTGTGTGAGAGGGTGTACAGGGACTGGGATGGTCAGTGTGTGAGAGGGAGGACCGGGAGTGAGATCGTCAGTGTGTGAGGGGGTGTACAGGGAGTGAGATGGTCAGTGTGTGAGAGGGTGTACAGGGTCTGGGATGGTCAGTGTGTGAGAGGGTGTACTGGGTCTGGGATGGTCAGTGTGTGAGAGGGTGTACACGGACTGGGATGGTCAGTGTGTGAGAGGGTGTACAGGGTCTGGGATGGTCAGTGTGTGAGAGGGTGTACAGGGACTGGGATGGTCAGTGTGTGAGAGGGTGGACAGGGAGTGAGATGGTCAGTGTGTGAGAGGGTGTACAGGGAGTGAGATGGTCAGTTTGTGAGAGGGTGTACAGGGAGTGAGATGGTCAGTGTGTGAGAGGGTGTACAGGGACTGGGATGGTCAGTGTGTGAGAGGGTGTACAGGGAGTGAGATGGTCAGTGTGTGAGAGGGTGAACAGGGACTGGGATGGTCAGTGTGTGAGAGGGTGTACAGGGACTGGGATGGTCAGTGTGTGAGACGGTGTACAGGGAGTGAGATGGTCAGTGTGTGAGAGGGTGTATGGGGTCTGGGATGGCCAGTGTGTGAGAGGGTGTACAGGAACTGGGGTGGTCAGTGTGTGAGAGGGTGTACAGGGTCTGGGATGGTCAGTGTGTGAGAGGGTGTACAGGGAGTGAGATGGTCAGTGTGTGACGGGGTGTACAGGGAGTGAGACAGTCAGTGTGTGAGAGGGTGTACAGGGAGTGAGATGGTCAGTTTGTTAGAGGGTGTACAGGGTCTGGGATGGTCAGTGTGTGAGAGGGTGTACAGGGAGTGAGATGTTCAGTGTGTAACAGGGTGTACAGGGACTGGGATGGTCAGTGTGTGAGAGGGTGGACAGAGACTGGGGTGGTCAGTTTGTGAGAGGGTGTACAGGGTCTGGGATGGTCAGTGTGTGAGAGGGTGTACAGGGAGTGAGATGTTCAGTGCGTAACAGGGTGTACAGGGACTGGGATGGTCAGTGTGTGAGAGGGTGTACAGGGAGTGAGATGGTCAGTGTGTGAGACGGTGTACTGGGACTGGGATGGTCAGTGTGTGAGAGGGTGTACAGGGAGTGAGATGGTCAGTGTGTGAGAGGGTGTATGGGGTCTGGGATGGTCAGTGTGTGAGAGGGTGTACAGGAACTGGGGTGGTCAGTGTGTGAGAGGGTGTACAGGGTCTGGGATGGTCAGTGTGTGAGAGGGTGTACAGGGAGTGAGATGGTCAGTGTGTGACGGGGTGTACAGGGAGTGAGACGGTCAGTGTGTGAGAGGGTGTACAGGGAGTGAGATGGTCAGTGTGTTAGAGGGTGTACAGGGTCTGGGATGGTCAGTGTGTGAGAGGGTGTACAGGGAGTGAGATGTTCAGTGTGTAACAGGGTGTACAGGGACTGGGATGGTCAGTGTGTGAGAGGGTGGACAGGGACTGGGGTGGTCAGTTTGTGAGAGGGTGGACAGGGACTGGGGTGGTCAGTGTGTGAGAGGGTGTACAGGGTCTGGGATGGTAAGTGTGTGAGAGGGTGTACAGGGACTGGGATGGTCAGTGTCTGAGAGGGTGTACAGGGAGTGAGATGGTCAGTGTGTGAGAGGGTGTACAGGGTCTGGGATGGTCTGTGTGTGAGACCTTGTACATGGACTGGGATGGTCAGTGTGTGAGAGGGTGTACAGGGAGTGAGATGGTCAGTGTGTGAGAGGGTGTACAGGGAGTGGGATGGTCAGTGTGTGAGAGGGTGTACAGGGTCTGGGATGGTCAGTGTGTGAGAGGGTGTACATGGAGTGAGATGGTCAATGTGTGAGAGGGTGTACAGGGACAGGAATGTCAGTGTGTGAGAGGGTGTACTGGGAGTGAGATGGTCAGTGTGTGAGAGGGTGTACAGGAACTGGGATGTTCAGTGTGTGAGAGGGTGTACAGGGAGTGAGATGGTCAGTGTGAGAGAGGGTGTACAGGGAGTGAGATGGTCAGTGTGTGAGAGGGTGTACAGGGACTGGGATGGTCAGTGCGTGAGAGGGTGTACAGGGAGTGAGATGGTCAGTGTGTGAGATGGTGTACAGGGACTGGATGGTCAGTGTGTGAGAGGGTGTCCAGGTATTGAGATGGTCAGTGTGTGAGAGGGTGTACAGGGACTGGGATGGTCAGTGTGTGAGAGGGTGTACAGGGTCTGGGATGGTCAGTGTGTGAGAGGTTGTACAGGGTCTGGGATGGTCAGTGTGTGAGAGGGTGTACAGGGAGTGAGATGGTCAGCGTGTGAGAGGGTGTACAGGGAGTGAGATGGTCAGTGTGTGAGAGGGTGTACAGGGAGTGAGATGGTCAGTGTGTGAGAGGGTGTACAGGGTCTGGGATGGTCAGTGTGTGAGAGGGTGTACAGGGAGAGAGATTGTCAGTGTGTGACAGGGTGTACAGGGACTGGGATGGTCAGTGTGTGAGAGGGTGGACAGGGACTGGGGTGGTCAGTGTGTTAGAGGGTGTACAGGGACTGGGATGGTCAGTGTGTGAGAGGGTGTACAGGGTCAAGGATGGTCAGTGTGTGAGAGGGTGTACAGGGAGTGAGATGGTCAGTGTGTGAGAGAGTGTACAGGGTATGGGATGGTCAGTGTGTGAGAGGGTGTACAGGGTCTGGGATGGTCAGTGTGTGAGAGGGTGTACAGGGTCTGGGATGGTTAGTGTGTGAGAGGTTGTACAGGGTCTGGGATGGTCAGTGTGTGAGAGGGTGTACAGAGAGTGAGATGGTCAGTGTGTGAGAGGGTGTACAGGGACTGGGATGGTCAGTGTGAGAGGGTGTACAGGGAGTGAGATGTTAAGTGTGTGAGAGGGTGTATGGGGTCTGGGATGGTCAGTGTGTGAGAGGGTATACAGGAACTGGGGTGGTCAGTGTGTGAGAGGGTGTACAGGGTCTGGGATGGTCAGTGTGTGAGAGGGTGTACAGGGAGTGAGATGGTCAGTGTGTGAGACGGTGTACTGGGACTGGGATGGTCAGTGTTTGAGAGGGTGTACAGGGAGTGAGATGGTCAGTGTGTGAGTGGGTGTATGGGGTCTGGGATGGTCAGTGTGTGAGAGGGTGTACAGGGTCTGGGATGGTCAGTGTGTGAGAGGGTGTACAGGGAGTGAGATGGTCAGTGTGTGAGAGGGTGTACAGGGAGTGAGATGGTCAGTGTGTTAGAGGGTGTACAGGGTCTGGGATGGTCAGTGTGTGAGAGGGTGTACAGGGAGTGAGATGTTCAGTGTGTAACAGGGTGTACAGCGACTGGGATGGTCAGTGTGTGAGAGGGTGGACAGGGACTGGGGTGGTCAGTTTGTGAGAGGGTGGACAGGGACTGGGGTGGTCAGTGTGTGAGAGGGTGTACAGGGAGTGGGGTGGTCAGTGTGTGAGAGGGTGAACAGGGTCTGGGATGGTCAGTGTCTGAGAGGGTGTACAGGGTCTGGGATGGTCAGTGTGTGAGAGGGTGTACAGGGAGTGAGATGGTCAGTGTGTGAGAGGGTGTACAGGGAGTGGGATGGTCAGTGTGTGAGAGGGTGTACTGGGACTGGGGTGGTCAGTGTGTGAGAGGGTGTACAGGGAGTGGGATAGTCAGTGTGTGAGACGGTGTACAGGGTCTGGGGTGGTCAGTGTGTGAGATGGTGTACAGGGAGTGAGATGGTCAGTGTGTGAGAGGGTGTCCAGGGTCTGGGATGGTCAGTGTGTGAGAGGGTGTACAGGAACTGGGATGGTCAGTGTGTGAGAGGGTGTACAGGGTCTGGGATCATCAGTGTGTGAGAGGGTGTACAGGGAGTGAGATGGTCAGTGTGTGAGAGGGTGGACAGGGAGTGAGATGGTCAGTGTGTGAGAGGGTGGACAGGGAGTGAGATGGTCAGTGTGTGAGAGGGTGTACAGGGTCTGGGGTGGTCAGTGTGTGAGAGGGTGTACAGGGAGTGAGATGGTCAGTGTGTGAGAGGGTGTACAGGGAGTGAGATGGTCAGTGTGTGAGAGGGTGTACAGGGACTGGGGTTGTCAGTGTGTGAGAGGGTGTACAGGGAGTGAGATGGTCAGTGTATGAGAGGGTGTACAGGGAGTGAGACAGTCAGTGTGTGAGAGTGTGTAAAGGGAGTGAGATGGTCAGTGTGTGAGAGGGTGTACAGGGAGTGAGATGGTCAGTGTGTGAGAGGGTGTACAGGGTCTGGGATGGTCAGTGTGTGAGAGGGTGTACAGGGAGTGAGATGGTCAGTGTGTGAGAGGGTGTACAGGGACTGGGATGGAAGTGTGTGAGAGGGTGGACAGGGACTGGGGTGGTCAGTGTGTGAGAGGGTGGACAGGGACTGGGGTGGTCAGTGTGTGAGAGGGTGCACAGGGTCTGGGATGGTCAGTGTGTGAGAGGGTGTACAGGGAGTGGGATGGTCAGTGTGTGAGAGGGTGTACAGGGTCTGGGATGGTAAGTGTGTGAGAGGGTGTACAGGGACTGGGATGGTCAGTGTCTGAGAGGGTGTATAGGGAGTGAGATGGTCAGTGTGTGAGAGGGTGTACAGGGTCTGGGATGGTCAGTGTGTGAGAGGGTGTACAGGGACTGGGATGGTCAGTGTGTGAGAGGGTGTACAGGGAGTGAGATGGTCAGTGTGTGAGAGGGTGTACAGGGAGTGAGATGGTCAGTTTGTGAGAGGGTGTACAGGGAGTGAGATGGTCAGTGTGTGAGAGGGTGTACAGGGAGTGAGATGGTCAGTGTGTGAGAGGGTGTACAGGGACTGGGATGGTCAGTGTGTGAGAGGGTGTACAGGCAGTGAGATGGTCAGTGTGTGAGAGGGTGTACAGGGACTGGGATGGTCAGTGTGTGAGAGGGTGTACAGGGACTGGGATGGTCAGTGTGTGAGACGGTGTACAGGGAGTGAGATGCTCAGTGTGTGAGAGGGTGTATGGGGTCTGGGATGGTCAGTGTGTGAGAGGGTGTACAGGAACTGGGGTGGTCAGTGTGTGAGAGGGTGTACAGGGTCTGGGATGGTCAGTGTGTGAGAGGGTGTACAGGGAGTGAGATGGTCAGTGTGTGACGGGGTGTACAGGGAGTGAGATGGTCTGTGTGTGAGAGGGTGTACAGGGACTGGGATGGTCAGTGTGTGAGAGGGTGTACAGGGAGTGAGATGGTCAGTTTGTTAGAGGGTGTACAGGGTCTGGGATGGTCAGTGTGTGAGAGGGTGGACAGGGACTGGGGTGGTCAGTGTGTGAGAGGGTGTACAGGGAGTGAGATGTTCAGTGTGTAACAGGGTGTACAGGGACTGGGATGGTCAGTGTGTGAGAGGGTGTACAGGGAGTGAGATGGTCAGTGTGTGAGACGGTGTACTGGGACTGGGATGGTCAGTGTGTGAGAGGGTGTACAGGGAGTGAGATGGTCAGTGTGTGAGAGGGTGTATGGGGTCTGGGATGGTCAGTGTGTGAGAGGGTGTACAGGAACTGGGGTGGTCAGTGTGTGAGAGGGTGTACAGGGAGTGAGATGTTCAGTGTGTAACAGGGTGTACAGGGACTGGGATGGTCAGTGTGTGAGAGGGTGTACAGGGTCTGGGATGGTCAGTGTGTGACAGGGTGTACAGGGAGTGAGATGGTCAGTGTGTGACAGGGTGTACAGGGACTGGGATGGTCAGTGTGTGAGAGGGTGGACAGGGACTGGGGTGGTCAGTTTGTGAGAGGGTGGACAGGGACTGGGGTGGTCAGTGTGTGAGAGGGTGTACAGGGTCTGGGATGGTAAGTGTGTGAGAGGGTGTACAGGGACTGGGATGGTCAGTGTCTGAGAGGGTGTACAGGGAGTGAGATGGTCAGTGTGTGAGAGGGTGTACAGGGTCTGGGATGGTCAGTGTGTGAGACCTTGTACATGGACTGGGATGGTCAGTGTGTGAGAGGGTGTACAGGGAGTGAGATGGTCAGTGTGTGAGAGGGGGTACAGGCAGTGGGATGGTCAGTGTGTGAGAGGGTGTACAGGGTCTGGGATGGTCAGTGTGTGAGAGGGTGTACAGGAACTGGGATGGTCAGTGTGTGAGAGGGTGTACAGGAACTGGGATGTTCAGTGTGTGAGAGGGTGTACAGGGAGTGAGATGGTCAGTGTGAGAGAGGGTGTACAGGGAGTGAGATGGTCAGGGTGTGAGAGGGTGTACAGGGACTGGGATGGTCAGTGCGTGAGAGGGTGTACAGGGAGTGAG
Source organism: Scyliorhinus torazame (assembly GCF_047496885.1). Taxonomy (NCBI): domain Eukaryota; kingdom Metazoa; phylum Chordata; class Chondrichthyes; order Carcharhiniformes; family Scyliorhinidae; genus Scyliorhinus; species Scyliorhinus torazame. The sequence continues at coordinate 6,368,485 of NC_092715.1, forward strand.
ATGGTCAGTGTGTGAGATGGTGTACAGGGACTGGATGGTCAGTGTGTGAGAGGGTGTCCAGGGATTGAGATGGTCAGTGTGTGAGAGGGTGTACAGGGACTGGGATGGTCAGTGTGTGAGAGGGTGTACAGGGACTGGGATGGTCAGTGTGTTAGAGGGTGTACAGGGACTGGGATGGTCAGTGTGTGAGAGGGTGTACAGGGTCAAGGATGGTCAGTGTGTGAGAGGGTGTACAGGGAGTGAGATGGTCAGTGTGTGAGAGAGTGTACAGGGTATGGGATGGTCAGTGTGTGAGAGGGTGTACAGGGTCTGGGATGGTCAGTGTGTGAGAGGGTGTACAGGGTCTGGGATGGTTAGTGTGTGAGAGGTTGTACAGGGTCTGGGATGGTCAGTGTGTGAGAGGGTGTACAGGGAGTGAGATGGTCAGTGTGTGAGAGGGTGTACAGGGACTGGGATGGTCAGTGTGAGAGGGTGTACAGGGAGTGAGATGTTCAGTGTGTGAGAGGGTGTACAGGGTCTGGGATGGTCAGTGTGTGAGAGGGTGTACAGGGACTGGGGTGGTCAGAGTGTGAGAGGGTGTACAGGGAGTGAGATGGTCAGCGTGTGAGAGGGTGTACAGGGACTGGGATGGTCAGTGTGTGAGAGGGTGTACAGGGAGTGAGATGGTCAGTGTGTGAGACGGTGTACTGGGACTGGGATGGTAAGTGTTTGAGAGGGTGTACAGGGAGTGAGATGGTCAGTGTGTGAGAGGGTGTATGGGGTCTGGGATGGTCAGTGTGTGAGAGGGTGTACAGGAACTGGGGTGGTCAGTGTGTGAGAGGGTGTACAGGGTCTGGGATGGTCAGTGTGTGAGAGGGTGTACAGGGAGTGAGATGGTCAGTGTGTGACGGGGTGTACAGGGAGTGAGACGGTCAGTGTGTGAGAGGGTGTACAGGGAGTGAGATGGTCAGTGTGTTAGAGGGTGTACAGGGTCTGGGATGGTCAGTGTGTGAGAGAGTGTACAGGGAGTGAGATGTTCAGTGTGTAACAGGGTGTACAGGGACTGGGATGGTCAGTGTGTGAGAGGGTGGACAGGGACTGGGGTGGTCAGTTTGTGAGAGGGTGGACAGGGACTGGGGTGGTCAGTGTGTGAGAGGGTGTACAGGGTCTGGGATGGTAAGTGTGTGAGAGGGTGTACAGGGACTGGGATGGTCAGTGTCTGAGAGGGTGTACAGGGAGTGAGATGGTCAGTGTGTGAGAGGGTGTACAGGGTCTGGGATGGTCAGTGTGTGAGACCTTGTACATGGATGGGATGGTCAGCGTGTGAGAGGGTGTACAGGGAGTGAGATGGTCAGTGTGTGAGAGGGTGTACAGGGAGTGGGATGGTCAGTGTGTGAGAGGGTGTACGGGGTCTGGGATGGTCAGCGTGTGAGAGGGTGTACATGGAGTGAGATGGTCAATGTGTGAGAGGGTGTACAGGGACAGGGATGTCAGTGTGTGAGAGGGCGTACTGGGAGTGAGATGGTCAGTGTGTGAGAGGGTGTACAGGGACTGGGATGGTCAGTGTGTGAGAGGGTGTACAGGAACTGGGATGGTCAGTGTGTGAGAGGGTGTACAGGGAGTGAGATGGTCAGTGTGAGAGAGGGTGTACAGGGAGTGAGATGGTCAGTGTGTGAGAGGGTGTACAGGGACTGGGATGGTCAGTGCGTGAGAGGGTGTACAGGGAGTGAGATGGTCAGTGTGTGAGATGGTGTACAGGGACTGGATGGTCAGTGTGTGAGAGGGTGTCCAGGGATTGAGATTGTCAGTGTGTGAGAGGGTGTACAGGGACTGGGATGGTCAGTGTGTGAGAGAGTGTACAGGGACTGGGATGGTCAGTGTGTTAGAGGGTGTACAGGGACTGGGATGGTCAGTGTGTGAGAGGGTGTTCAGGGTCAGGGATGGTCAGTGTGTGAGAGGGTGTACAGGGAGTGAGATGGTCAGTGTGTGAGAGAGTGTACAGGGTATGGGATGGTCAGTGTGTGAGAGGGTGTACAGGGTCTGGGATGGTCAGTGTGTGAGAGGGTGAACAGGGTCTGGGATGGTTAGTGTGTGAGAGGTTGTACAGGGTCTGGGATGGTCAGTGTGTGAGAGGGTGTACAGGGAGTGAGATGGTCCGTGTGTGAGAGGGTGTACAGGGAGTGAGGTGGTCAGTGTGTGAGAGGGTGTACAGGGACTGGGATGGTCAGTGTGAGAGGGTGTACAGGGAGTGAGATGTTCAGTGTGTGAGAGGGTGTACAGGTCTGGGATGGTCAGTGTGTGAGAGGGTGTACAGGGAGTGAGAGGGTCAGTGTGTGAGAGGGTGTACAGGGACTGGGGTGGTCAGAGTGTGAGAGGGTGTACAGGGAGTGAGATGGTCAGCGTGTGAGAGGGTGTACAGGGAGTGAGATGGTCAGTGTGTGAGAGGGTGTACAGGGAGTGAGATGGTCAGTGTGTGAGAGGGTGTACAGGGTCTGGGATGGTCAGTGTGTGAGGGTGTACAGGGAGTGAGATTGTCAGTGTGTGACAGGGTGTACAGGGACTGGGATGGTCAGTGTGTGAGAGGGTGGACAGGGACTGGGGTGGTCAGTGTGTGAGAGGGTGGACAGGGACTGGGGTGGTCAGTATGTGAGAGGGTGTACAGGGTCTGGGATGGTCAGTGTGTGAGAGGGTGTACAGGGACTGGGATGGTCAGTGTCTGAGAGGGTGTACAGGGAGTGCGATGGTCAGTGTGTGAGAGGGTGTACAGTTCTGGGATGGTCAGTGTGTGAGAGGGTGTACAGGTACTGGGATGGTCAGTGTGTGAGAGGGTGTACAGGGAGTGAGATGGTCAGTGTGTGAGAGGGTGTACATTGAGTGGGATGGTCAGTGTGTGAGAGGGTGTACAGGGTCTGGGATGGTCAGTGTGTGAGAGGGTGTACAGGGAGTGAGATGGTCAGTGTGTGAGAGGGTGTACAGGAACTGGGATGGTCAGTGTGTGAGAGGGTGTACAGGGAGTTAGATGGTCAGTGTGAGAGAGGGTGTACAGGGAGTGAGATGGTCAGTGTGTGAGAGGGTGTACAGGGACTGGGATGGTCAGTGCATGAGAGGGTGTACAGGGAGTGAGATGGTCAGTGTGTGAGAGGGTGTACAGGGAGTGAGATGGTCAGTGTGTGAGAGGGTGTACAGGGACTGGGATGGTCAGTCTGTGAGAGGGTATACAGGGAGTGAGATGGTCAGTGTGTGAGAGGGTGTACAGGGTCTGGGATGGTCAGTGTTTGAGAGGGTGTACAGGGTCTGGGATGGTCAGTGTGTGAGAGGGTGTACAGGGAGTGAGATGGTCAGTGTGTGAGAGGGTGTACAGGGTCTGGGATGGTCAGTGTGTGAGAGGGTGCACAGGAACTGGGATGGTCAGTGTGTGAGTGGGTGTACAGGGACTGGGATGGTCAGTGTGTGAGAGGGTGTACAGGGAGTGGGGTGGTCAGTGTGTGAGAGGGTGGACAGGGTCTGGGATGGTCAGTGTCTGAGAGGGTGTACAGGGTCTGGGATGGTCAGTGTGTGAGAGGGTGTACAGGGAGTGAGATGGTCAGTGTGTGAGAGGGTGTACAGGGAGTGGGATAGTCAGTGTGTGAGAGGGTGTACTGGGACTGGGGTGGTCAGTGTGTGAGAGGGTGTACAGGGAGTGGGATAGTCAGTGTGTGAGACGGTGTACAGGGTCTGGGGTGGTCAGTGTGTGAGATGGTGTACAGGGAGTGAGATGGTCAGTGTGTGAGAGGGTGTCCAGGGTCTGGGATGGTCAGTGTGTGAGAGGGTGTACAGGGTCTGGGATCATCAGTGTGTGAGAGGGTGTACAGGGAGTGAGATGGTCAGTGTGTGAGAGGGTGGACAGGGAGTGAGATGGTCAGTGTGTGAGAGGGTGTACAGGGTCTGGGGTGGTCAGTGTGTGAGAGGGTGTACAGGGAGTGAGATGGTCAGTGTGTGAGAGGGTGTACAGGGACTGGGGTGGTCAGTGTGTGAGAGGGTGTACAGGGAGTGAGATGGTCAGTGTTTGAGAGGGTGTACAGGGAGTGAGACAGTCAGTGTGTGAGAGTGTGTAAAGGGAGTGAGATGGTCAGTGTGTGAGAGGGTGTACAGGGAGTGAGATGGTCAGTGTGTGAGAGGGTGTACAGGGTCTGGGATGGTCAGTGTGTGAGAGGGTGTACAGGGAGTGAGATGGTCAGTGTGTGAGAGGGTGTACAGGGACTGGGATGGTCAGTGTGTGAGAGGGTGGACAGGGACTGGGGTGGTCAGTGTGTGAGAGGGTGGACAGGGACTGGGGTGGTCAGTGTGTGAGAGGGTGTACAGGGTCTGGGATGGTCAGTGTGTGAGAGGGTGTACAGGGAGTGGGATGGTCAGTGTGTGAGAGGGTGTACAGGGTCTGGGATGGTAAGTGTGTGAGAGGGTGTACAGGGACTGGGATGGTCAGTGTCTGAGAGGGTGTACAGGGAGTGAGATGGTCAGTGTGTGAGAGGGTGTACAGGGTCTGGGATGGTCAGTGTGTGAGAGGGTGTACAGGGACTGGGATGGTCAGTGTGTGACAGGGTGTACAGGGAGTGAGATGGTCAGTGTGTGAGAGAGTGTACAGGGACTGGGATGGTCAGTGTGTGAGAGGGTGTCCAGGGACTGGGATGGTCAGTGTGTGAGAGGGTGTACAGGGACTGGGATGGTCAGTTTGTGAGAGGGTGTACAGGGACTGGGATGGTCAGTGTGTGAGAGGGTGTCCAGGGAGTGAGATGGTCAGTGTGTGAGAGGGTGTACAGGGACTGGGATGGTCAGTGTGTGAGAGGGAGGACCGGGAGTGAGATCGTCAGTGTGTGAGGGGGTGTACAGGGAGTGAGATGGTCAGTGTGTGAGAGGGTGTACAGGGTCTGGGATGGTCAGTGTGTGAGAGGGTGTACTGGGTCTGGGATGGTCAGTGTGTGAGAGGGTGTACACGGACTGGGATGGTCAGTGTGTGAGAGGGTGTACAGGGTCTGGGATGGTCAGTGTGTGAGAGGGTGTACAGGGACTGGGATGGTCAGTGTGTGAGAGGGTGGACAGGGAGTGAGATGGTCAGTGTGTGAGAGGGTGTACAGGGAGTGAGATGGTCAGTTTGTGAGAGGGTGTACAGGGAGTGAGATGGTCAGTGTGTGAGAGGGTGTACAGGGAGTGAGATGGTCAGTGTGTGAGAGGGTGTACAGGGACTGGGATGGTCAGTGTGTGAGAGGGTGTACAGGGAGTGAGATGGTCAGTGTGTGAGAGGGTGAACAGGGACTGGGATGGTCAGTGTGTGAGAGGGTGTACAGGGACTGGGATGGTCAGTGTGTGAGACGGTGTACAGGGAGTGAGATGGTCAGTGTGTGAGAGGGTGTATGGGGTCTGGGATGGTCAGTGTGTGAGAGGGTGTACAGGAACTGGGGTGGTCAGTGTGTGAGAGGGTGTACAGGGTCTGGGATGGTCAGTGTGTGAGAGGGTGTACAGGGAGTGAGATGGTCAGTGTGTGACGGGGTGTACAGGGAGTGAGACAGTCAGTGTGTGAGAGGGTGTACAGGGAGTGAGATGGTCAGTTTGTTAGAGGGTGTACAGGGTCTGGGATGGTCAGTGTGTGAGAGGGTGTACAGGGAGTGAGATGTTCAGTGTGTAACAGGGTGTACAGGGACTGGGATGGTCAGTGTGTGAGAGGGTGGACAGAGACTGGGGTGGTCAGTTTGTGAGAGGGTGTACAGGGTCTGGGATGGTCAGTGTGTGAGAGGGTGTACAGGGAGTGAGATGTTCAGTGTGTAACAGGGTGTACAGGGACTGGGATGGTCAGTGTGTGAGAGGGTGTACAGGGAGTGAGATGGTCAGTGTGTGAGACGGTGTACTGGGACTGGGATGGTCAGTGTGTGAGAGGGTGTACAGGGAGTGAGATGGTCAGTGTGTGAGAGGGTGTATGGGGTCTGGGATGGTCAGTGTGTGAGAGGGTGTACAGGAACTGGGGTGGTAAGTGTGTGAGAGGGTGTACAGGGTCTGGGATGGTCAGTGTGTGAGAGGGTGTACAGGGAGTGAGATGGTCAGTGTGTGACGTGGTGTACAGGGAGTGAGACGGTCAGTGTGTGAGAGGGTGTACAGGGAGTGAGATGGTCAGTGTGTTAGAGGGTGTACAGGGTCTGGGATGGTCAGTGTGTGAGAGGGTGTACAGGGAGTGAGATGTTCAGTGTGTAACAGGGTGTACAGGGACTGGGATGGTCAGTGTGTGAGAGGGTGGACAGGGACTGGGGTGGTCAGTTTGAGAGAGGGTGGACAGGGACTGGGGTGGTCAGTGTGTGAGAGGGTGTACAGGGTCTGGGATGGTAAGTGTGTGAGAGGGTGTACAGGGACTGGGATGGTCAGTGTCTGAGAGGGTGTACAGGGAGTGAGATGGTCAGTGTGTGAGAGGGTGTACAGGGTCTGGGATGGTCTGTGTGTGAGACCTTGTACATGGACTGGGATGGTCAGTGTGTGAGAGGGTGTACAGGGAGTGAGATGGTCAGTGTGTGAGAGGGTGTACAGGGAGTGGGATGGTCAGTGTGTGAGAGGGTGTACAGGGTCTGGGATGGTCAGTGTGTGAGAGGGTGTACATGGAGTGAGATGGTCAATGTGTGAGAGGGTGTACAGGGACAGGGATGTCAGTGTGTGAGAGGGTGTACTGGGAGTGAGATGGTCAGTGTGTGAGAGGGTGTACAGGAACTGGGATGTTCAGTGTGTGAGAGGGTGTACAGGGAGTGAGATGGTCAGTGTGAGAGAGGGTGTACAGGGAGTGAGATGGTCAGTGTGTGAGAGGGTGCACAGGGACTGGGATGGTCAGTGCGTGAGAGGGTGTACAGGGAGTGAGATGGTCAGTGTGTGAGATGGTGTACAGGGACTGGATGGTCAGTGTGTGAGAGGGTGTCCAGGTATTGAGATGGTCAGTGTGTGAGAGGGTGTACAGGGACTGGGATGGTCAGTGTGTGAGAGGGTGTACAGGGTCTGGGATGGTCAGTGTGTGAGAGGTTGTACAGGGTCTGGGATGGTCAGTGTGTGAGAGGGTGTACAGGGAGTGAGATGGTCAGTGTGTGAGAGGGTGTACAGGGACTGGGATGGTCAGTGTGAGAGGGTGTACAGGGAGTGAGATGTTCAGTGTGTGAGAGGGTGTACAGGGTCTGGGATGGTCAGTGTGTGAGAGGGTGTACAGGGAGTGAGAGGGTCAGTGTGTGAGATGGTGTACAGGGACTGGGGTGGTGAGAGGGTGTACAGGGAGTGAGATGGTCAGCGTGTGAGAGGGTGTACAGGGAGTGAGATGTTCAGTGTGTGAGAGGGTGTACAGGGTCTGGGATGGTCAGTGTGTGAGAGGGTGTACAGGGAGTGAGATTGTCAGTGTGTGACAGGGTGTACAGGGACTGGGGTGGTCAGTGTGTGAGAGGGTGGACAGGGACTGGGGTGGTCAGTATGTGAGAGGGTGTACAGGGTCTGGGATGGTCAGTGTGTGAGAGGGTGTACAGGGACTGGGATGGTCAGTGTCTGAGAGCGTGTACAGGGAGTGAGATGATCAGTGTGTGAGAGGGTGTACAGTTCTGGGATGGTCAGTGTGTGAGAGGGTGTACAGGGACTGGGATGGTCAGTGTGTGAGAGGGTGTACAGGGAGTGAGATGGTCAGTGTGTGAGAGGGTGTACAGGGTCTGGAATGGTCAGTGTTTGAGAGGGTGTACAGGGTCTGGGATGGTCAGTGTGTGAGAGGGTGTACAGGGAGTGAGATGGTCAGTGTGTGAGAGGGTGTACAGGGTCTGGGATGGTCAGTGTGTGAGAGGGTGCACAGGAACTGGGATGGTCAGTGTGTGAGTGGGTGTACAGGGACTGGGATGGTCAGTGTGTGAGAGGGTGTACAGGGAGTGGGGTGGTCAGTGTGTGAGAGGGTGGACAGGGTCTGGGATGGTCAGTGTCTGAGAGGGTGTACAGGGTCTGGGATGGTCAGTGTGTGAGAGGGCGTACAGGGAGTGAGATGGTCAGTGTGTGAGAGGGTGTACAGGGAGTGGGATAGTCAGTGTGTGAGAGGGTGTACTGGGACTGGGGTGGTCAGTGTGTGAGAGAAGTGTACAGGGAGTGGGATAGTCAGTGTGTGAGACGGTGTACAGGGTCTGGGGTGGTCAGTGTGTGAGATGGTGTACAGGGAGTGAGATGGTCAGTGTGTGAGAGGGTGTCCAGGGTCTGGGATGGTCAGTGTGTGAGAGGGTGTACAGGAACTGGGATGGTCAGTGTGTGAGAGGGTGTACAGGGTCTGGGATCATCAGTGTGTGAGAGGGTGTACAGGGAGTGAGATGGTCAGTGTGTGAGAGGGTGGACAGGGAGTGAGATGGTCAGTGTGTGAAAGGGTGTACAGGGTCTCGGGTGGTCAGTGTGTGAGAGGGTGTACAGGGAGTGAGATGGTCAGTGTGTGAGAGGGTGTACAGGGAGTGAGATGGTCAGTGTGTGAGAGGGTGTACAGGGACTGGGGTGGTCAGTGTGTGAGAGGGTGTACAGGGAGTGAGATGGTCAGTGTGTGAGAGGGTGTACAGGGAGTGAGACAGTCAGTGTGTGAGAGTGTGTAAAGGGAGTGAGATGGTCAGTGTGTGAGAGGGTGTACAGGGAGTGAGATGGTCAGTGTGTGAGAGGGTGTACAGGGTCTGGGATGGTCAGTGTGTGAGAGGGTGTACAGGGACTGGGATGGTCAGTGTGTGACAGGGTGTACAGGGAGTGAGATGGTCAGTGTGTGAGAGGGTGTACAGGGACTGGGATGGTCAGTGTGTGAGAGGGTGTCCAGGGACTGGGATGGTCAGTGTGTGAGAGGGTGTACAGGGACTGGGATGGTCAGTTTGTGAGAGGGTGTACAGGGACTGGGATGGTCAGTGTGTGAGAGGGTGTCCAGGGAGTGAGATGGTCAGTGTGTGAGAGGGTGTACAGGGACTGGGATGGTCAGTGTGTGAGAGGGAGGACCGGGAGTGAGATCGGCAGTGTGTGAGGGGGTGTACAGGGAGTGAGATGGTCAGTGTGTGAGAGGGTGTACAGGGTCTGGGATGGTCAGTGTGTGAGAGGGTGTACTGGGTCTGGGATGGTCAGTGTGTGAGAGGGTGTACACGGACTGGGATGGTCAGTGTGTGAGAGGGTGTACAGGGTCTGGGATGGTCAGTGTGTGAGAGGGTGTACAGGGACTGGGATGGTCAGTGTGTGAGAGGGTGTACAGGGAGTGAGATGGTCAGTGTGTGAGAGGGTGTACAGGGAGTGAAATGGTCAGTTTGTGAGAGGGTGTACAGGGAGTGAGATGGTCAGTGTGTGAGAGGGTGTACAGGGAGTGAGATGGTCAGTGTGTGAGAGGGTGTACAGGGACTGGGATGGTCAGTGTGTGAGAGGGTGTACAGGGAGTGAGATGGTCAGTGTGTGAGAGAGTGTACAGGGACTGGGATGGTCAGTGTGTGAGAGGGTGTACAGGGACTGGGATGGTCAGTGTGTGAGACGGTGTACAGGGAGTGAGATGGTCAGTGTTTGAGAATGTGTACAGGGACTGGGATGGTCAGTGTGTGAGAGGGTGTACAGGAGTGAGATGGTCAGTGTGTGAGAGGGTGTACAGGGACTGGGATGGTCAGTGTGTGAGAGGGTGTACAGGGAGTGAGATGGTCAGTGTGTGAGAGGGGGTACAGGGTCTGGGATGGTCAGTGTGTGAGAGGTTGTACAGGGTCTGGGATGGTCAGTGTGTGAGAGGGTGTACAGGGAGTGAGATGGTCAGTGTGTGAGAGGGTGTACAGGGACTGGGATGGTCAGTGTGAGAGGGTGTACAGGGAGTGAGATGTTCAGTGTGTGAGAGGGTGTACAGGGTCTGGGATGGTCAGTGTGTGAGAGGGTGTACAGGGAGTGAGAGGGTCAGTGTGTGAGATGGTGTACAGGGACTGGGGTGGTGAGAGGGTGTACAGGGAGTGAGATGGTCAGTGTGTGAGAGTGTGTACAGGGACAGGGATGGTCAGTGTGTGAGAGGGTGTACAGGGAGTGAGATGGTCAGTGTGTGAGAGAGTGTACAGGGTCTGGGATGGTCAGTGTGTGAGAGGGTGTACAGGGAGTGAGATGGTCAGTGTGTGAGAGGGTGTACAGGGAGTGAGACAGTCAGTGTGTGAGAGTGTGTAAAGGGAGTGAGATGGTCAGTGTGTGAGAGGGTGTACAGGGAGTGAGATGGTCAGTGTGTGAGAGGGTGTACAGGGTCTGGGATGGTCAGTGTGTGAGAGGGTGTACAGGGAGTGAGATGGTCAGTGTGTGAGAGGGTGTACAGGGACTGGGATGGTCAGTGTGTGAGAGGGTGGACAGGGACTGGGGTGGTCAGTGTGTGAGAGGGTGGACAGGGACTGGGGTGGTCAGTGTGTGAGAGGGTGTACAGGGTCTGGGATGGTCAGTGTGTGAGAGGGTGTACAGGGAGTGGGATGGTCAGTGTGTGAGAGGGTGTACAGGGTCTGGGATGGTAAGTGTGTGAGAGGGTGTACAGGGACTGGGATGGTCAGTGTCTGAGAGGGTGTACAGGGAGTGAGATGGTCAGTGTGTGAGAGGGTGTACAGGGTCTGGGATGGTCAGTGTGTGAGAGGGTGTACAGGGACTGGGATGGTCAGTGTGTGACAGGGTGTACAGGGAGTGAGATGGTCAGTGTGTGAGAGGGTGTACAGGGACTGGGATGGTCAGTGTGTGAGAGGGTGTACAGGGAGTGAGATGGTCAGTGTGTGAGAGAGTGTACAGGGACTGGGATGGTCAGTGTGTGTGAGGGTGTACAGGGACTGGGATGGTCAGTGTGTGAGACGGTGTACAGGGAGTGAGATGGTCAGTGTTTGAGAATGTGTACAGGGACTGGGATGGTCAGTGTGTGAGAGGGTGTACAGGAGTGAGATGGTCAGTGTGTGAGAGGGTGTACAGGGACTGGGATGGTCAGTGTGTGAGAGGGTGTACAGGGAGTGAGATGGTCAGTGTGTGAGAGGGGGTACAGGGTCTGGGATGGTCAGTGTGTGAGAGGTTGTACAGGGTCTGGGATGGTCAGTGTGTGAGAGGGTGTACAGGGAGTGAGATGGTCAGTGTGTGAGAGGGTGTACAGGGACTGGGATGGTCAGTGTGAGAGGGTGTACAGGGAGTGAGATGTTCAGTGTGTGAGAGGGTGTACAGGGTCTGGGATGGTCAGTGTGAGAGAGGGTGTACAGGGAGTGAGAGGGTCAGTGTGTGAGATGGTGTACATGGACTGGCGTGGTGAGAGGGTGTACAGGGAGTGAGATGGTCAGCGTGTGAGAGGGTGTACAGGGAGTGAGATGTTCAGTGTGTGAGAGGGTGTACAGGGTCTGGGATGGTCAGTGTGTGAGAGGGTGTACAGGGAGTGAGATTGTCAGTGTGTGACAGGGTGTACAGGGACTGGGATGGTCAGTGTGTGAGAGGGTGGACAGGGACTGGGGTGGTCAGTGTGTGAGAGGGTGGACAGGGACTGGGGTGGTCAGTATGTGAGAGGGTGTACAGGGTCTGGGATGGTCAGTGTGTGAGAGGGTGTACAGGGACTGGGATGGTCAGTGTCTGAGAGCGTGTACAGGGAGTGAGATGATCAGTGTGTGAGAGGGTGTACAGTTCTGGGATGGTCAGTGTGTGAGAGGGTGTACAGGTACTGGGATGGTCAGTGTGTGAGAGGGTGTACAGGGAGTGAGATGGTCAGTGTGTGAGAGGGTGTACAGGGTCTGGAATGGTCAGTGTTTGAGAGGGTGTACAGGGTCTGGGATGGTCAGTGTGTGAGAGGGTGTACAGGGAGTGAGATGGTCAGTGTGTGAGAGGGTGTACAGGGTCTGGGATGGTCAGTGTGTGAGAGGGTGCACAGGAACTGGGATGGTCAGTGTGTGAGTGGGTGTACAGGGACTGGGATGGTCAGTGTGTGAGAGCGTGTACAGGGAGTGGGGTGGTCAGTGTGTGAGAGGGTGGACAGGGTCTGGGATGGTCAGTGTCTGAGAGGGTGTACAGGGTCTGGGATGGTCAGTGTGTGAGAGGGTGTACAGGGAGTGAGATGGTCAGTGTGTGAGAGGGTGTACAGGGAGTGGGATAGTCAGTGTGTGAGAGGGTGTACTGGGACTGGGGTGGTCAGTGTGTGAGAGAAGTGTACAGGGAGTGGGATAGTCAGTGTGTGAGACGGTGTACAGGGTCTGGGGTGGTCAGTGTGTGAGATGGTGTACAGGGAGTGAGATGGTCAGTGTGTGAGAGGGTGTCCAGGGTCTGGGATGGTCAGTGTGTGAGAGGGTGTACAGGAACTGGGATGGTCAGTGTGTGAGAGGGTGTACAGGGTCTGGGATCATCAGTGTGTGAGAGGGTGTACAGGGAGTGAGATGGTCAGTGTGTGAGAGGGTGGACAGGGAGTGAGATGGTCAGTGTGTGAAAGGGTGTACACGGTCTCGGGTGGTCAGTGTGTGAGAGGGTGTACAGGGAGTGAGATGGTCAGTGTGTGAGAGGGTGTACAGGGAGTGAGATGGTCAGTGTGTGAGAGGGTGTACAGGGACTGGGGTGGTCAGTGTGTGAGAGGGTGTACAGGGAGTGAGATGGTCAGTGTGTGAGAGGGTGTACAGGGAGTGAGACAGTCAGTGTGTGAGAGTGTGTAAAGGGAGTGAGATGGTCAGTGTGTGAGAGGGTGTACAGGGAGTGAGATGGTCAGTGTGTGAGAGGGTGTACAGGGTCTGGGATGGTCAGTTTGTGAGAGGGTGTACAGGGACTGGGATGGTCAGTGTGTGAGAGGGTGTCCAGGGAGTGAGATGGTCAGTGTGTGAGAGGGTGTACAGGGACTGGGATGGTCAGTGTGTGAGAGGGAGGACCGGGAGTGAGATCGTCAGTGTGTGAGGGGGTGTACAGGGAGTGAGATGGTCAGTGTGTGAGAGGGTGTACAGGGTCTGGGATGGTCAGTGTGTGAGAGGGTGTACTGGGTCTGGGATGGTCAGTGTGTGAGAGGGTGTACACGGACTGGGATGGTCAGTGTGTGAGAGGGTGTACAGGGTCTGGGATGGTCAGTGTGTGAGAGGGTGTACAGGGACTGGGATGGTCAGTGTGTGAGAGGGTGTACAGGGAGTGAGATGGTCAGTGTGTGAGAGGGTGTACAGGGAGTGAAATGGTCAGTTTGTGAGAGGGTGTACAGGGAGTGAGATGGTCAGTGTGTGAGAGGGTGTACAGGGAGTGAGATGGTCAGTGTGTGAGAGGGTGTACCGGGACTGGGATGGTCAGTGTGTGAGAGGGTGTACAGGGAGTGAGATGGTCAGTGTGTGAGAGAGTGTACAGGGACTGGGATGGTCAGTGTGTGAGAGGGTGTACAGGGACTGGGATGGTCAGTGTGTGAGACGGTGTACAGGGAGTGAGATGGTCAGTGTTTGAGAATGTGTACAGGGACTGGGATGGTCAGTGTGTGAGAGGGTGTACAGGAGTGAGATGGTCAGTGTGTGAGAGGGTGTACAGGGACTGGGATGGTCAGTGTGTGAGAGGGTGTACAGGGAGTGAGATGGTCAGTGTGTGAGAGGGGGTACAGGGACTGGGATGGTCAGTGTGTGAGAGGGTGTCCAGGGAGTGAGATGGTCAGTGTGTGAGAGGGTGTACAGGGACTGGGATGGTCAGTGTGTGAGAGGGTGTACAGGGACTGGGATGGTCAGTGTGTGAGAGGGTGCACAGGGACAGGGATGGTCAGTGTGTGAGAGGGTGTACAGGGAGTGAGATGGTCAGTGTGTGAGAGTGTGTACAGGGACAGGGATGGTCAGTGTGTGAGAGGGTGTACAGGGAGTGAGATGGTCAGTGTGTGAGAGAGTGTACAGGGTCTGGGATGGTCAGTGTGTGAGAGGGTGTACAGGGAGTGAGATGGTCAGTGTGTGAGAGGGTGTACAGGGAGTGAGACAGTCAGTGTGTGAGAGTGTGTAAAGGGAGTGAGATGGTCAGTGTGTGAGAGGGTGTACAGGGAGTGAGATGGTCAGTGTGTGAGAGGGTGTACAGGGTCTGGGATGGTCAGTGTGTGAGAGGGTGTACAGGGAGTGAGATGGTCAGTGTGTGAGAGGGTGTACAGGGACTGGGATGGTCAGTGTGTGAGAGGGTGGACAGGGACTGGGGTGGTCAGTGTGTGAGAGGGTGGACAGGGACTGGGGTGGTCAGTGTGTGAGAGGGTGTACAGGGTCTGGGATGGTCAGTGTGTGAGAGGGTGTACAGGGAGTGGGATGGTCAGTGTGTGAGAGGGTGTACAGGGTCTGGGATGGTAAGTGTGTGAGAGGGTGTACAGGGACTGGGATGGTCAGTGTCTGAGAGTGTGTACAGGGAGTGAGATGGTCAGTGTGTGAGAGGGTGTACAGGGTCTGGGATGGTCAGTGTGTGAGAGGGTGTACAGGGACTGGGATGGTCAGTGTGTGACAGGGTGTACAGGGAGTGAGATGGTCAGTGTGTGAGAGGATGTACAGGGACTGGGATGGTCAGTTTGTGAGAGGGTGTACAGGGACTGGGATGGTCAGTGTGTGAGAGGGTGTCCAGGGAGTGAGATGGTCAGTGTGTGAGAGGGTGTACAGGGACTGGGATGGTCAGTGTGTGAGAGGGAGGACCGGGAGTGAGATCGTCAGTGTGTGAGGGGGTGTACAGAGAGTGAGATGGTCAGTGTGTGAGAGGGTGTACAGGGTCTGGGATGGTCAGTGTGTGAGAGGGTGTACTGGGTCTGGGATGGTCAGTGTGTGAGAGGGTGTACACGGACTGGGATGGTCAGTGTGTGAGAGGGTGTACAGGGTCTGGGATGGTCAGTGTGTGAGAGGGTGTACAGGGACTGGGATGGTCAGTGTGTGAGAGGGTGGACAGGGAGTGAGATGGTCAGTGTGTGAGAGGGTGTACAGGGAGTGAGATGGTCAGTTTGTGAGAGGGTGTACAGGGAGTGAGATGGTCAGTGTGTGAGAGGGTGTACAGGGACTGGGATGGTCAGTGTGTGAGAGGGTGGACAGGGAGTGAGATGGTCAGTGTGTGAGAGGGTGTACAGGGAGTGAGATGGTCAGTTTGTGAGAGGGTGTACAGGGAGTGAGATGGTCAGTGTGTGAGAGGGTGTACAGGGAGTGAGATGGTCAGTGTGTGAGAGGGTGTACAGGGACTGGGATGGTCAGTGTGTGAGAGGGTGTACAGGGACTGGGATGGTCAGTGTGTGAGAGGGTGTATGGGGTCTGGGATGGTCAGTGTGTGAGAGGGTGTACAGGAACTGGGGTGGTCAGTGTGTGAGAGGGTGTACAGGGTCTGGGATGGTCAGTGTGTGAGAGGGTGTACAGGGAGTGAGATGTTCAGTGTGTAACAGGGTGTACAGGGACTGGGATGGTCAGTGTGTGAGAGGGTGTACAGGGAGTGAGATGGTCAGTGTGTGAGACGGTGTACTGGGACTGGGATGGTCAGTGTGTGAGAGGGTGTACAGGGAGTGAGATGGTCAGTGTGTGAGAGGGTGTATGGGGTCTGGGATGGTCAGTGTGTGAGAGGGTGTACAGGGAGTGAGATGGTCAGTGTGTGACGGGGTGTACAGGGAGTGAGACGGTCAGTGTGTGAGAGGGTGTACAGGGAGTGAGATGGTCAGTGTGTTAGAGGGTGTACAGGGTCTGGGATGGTCAGTGTGTGAGAGGGTGTACAGGGACTGGGATGGTCAGTGTGTGAGAGGGTGGACAGGGACTGGGGTGGTCAGTTTGTGAGAGGGTGGACAGGGACTGGGGTGGTCAGTGTGTGAGAGGGTGTACAGGGACTGGGATGGTCAGTGTCTCAGAGGGTGTACAGGGAGTGAGATGGTCAGTGTGTGAGAGGGTGTACAGGGTCTGGGATGGTCTGTGTGTGAGACCTTGTACATGGACTGGGATGGTCAGTGTGTGAGAGGGTGTACAGGGAGTGAGATGGTTAGTGTGTGAGAGGGTGTCCAGGGTCTGGGATGGTCAGTGTGTGAGAGGGTGTACATGGAGTGAGATGGTCAATGTGTGAGAGGGTGTACAGGGACAGGGATGTCAGTGTTTGAGAGGGTGTACTGGGAGTGAGATGGTCAGTGTGTGAGAGGGTGTACAGGGACTGGGATGGTCAGTGTGTGAGAGGGTGTACAGGAACTGGGATGTTCAGTGTGTGAGAGGGTGTACAGGGAGTGAGATGGTCAGTGTGTGAGAGGGTGTACAGGGACTGGGATGGTCAGTGTGTGAGAGGGTGGACAGGGACTGGGGTGGTCAGTGTGTGAGAGGGTGGACAGGGACTGGGGTGGTCAGTGTGTGAGAGGGTGTACAGGGTCTGGGATGGTCAGTGTGTGAGAGGGTGTACAGGGAGTGGGATGGTCAGTGTGTGAGAGGGTGTACAGGGTCTGGGATGGTAAGTGTGTGAGAGGGTGTACAGGGACTGGGATGGTCAGTGTCTGAGAGGGTGTACAGGGAGTGAGATGGTCAGTGTGTGAGAGGGTGTACAGGGTCTGGGATGGTCAGTGTGTGAGAGGGTGTACAGGGACTGGGATGGTCAGTGTGTGACAGGGTGTACAGGGAGTGAGATGGTCAGTGTGTGAGAGGGTGTACAGGGACTGGGATGGTCAGTTTGTGAGAGGGTGTACAGGGACTGGGATGGTCAGTGTGTGAGAGGGTGTCCAGGGAGTGAGATGGTCAGTGTGTGAGAGGGTGTACAGGGACTGGGATGGTCAGTGTGTGTGAGAGGGAGGACCGGGAGTGAGATCGTCAGTGTGTGAGGGGGTGTACAGGGAGTGAGATGGTCAGTGTGTGAGAGGGTGTACAGGGTCTGGGATGGTCAGTGTGTGAGAGGGTGTACTGGGTCTGGGATGGTCAGTGTGTGAGAGGGTGTACACGGACTGGGATGGTCAGTGTGTGAGAGGGTGTACAGGGTCTGGGATGGTCAGTGTGTGAGAGGGTGTACAGGGAGTGAGATGGTCAGTGTGTGACGGGGTGTACAGGGAGTGAGACGGTCAGTGTGTGAGAGGGTGTACAGGGAGTGAGATGGCCAGTGTGTTAGAGGGTGTACAGGGTCTGGGATGGTCAGTGTGTGAGAGGGTGTACAGGGACTGGGATGGTCAGTGTGTGAGAGGGTGGACAGGGACTGGGGTGGTCAGTTTGTGAGAGGGTGGACAGGGTCTGGGATGGTAAGTGTATGAGAGGGTGTACAGGGACTGGGATGGTCAGTGTGTGAGAGGGTGGACAGGGACTGGGGTGGTCAGTGTGTGAGAGGGTGGACAGGGTCTGGGATGGTAAGTGTATGAGAGGGTGTACAGGGACTGGGATGGTCAGTGTCTCAGAGGGTGTACAGGGAGTGAGATGGTCAGTGTGTGAGAGGGTGTACAGGGTCTGGGATGGTCTGTGTGTGAGACCTTGTACATGGACTGGGATGGTCAGTGTGTGAGAGGGTGTACAGGGAGTGAGATGGTCAGTGTGTGAGAGGGTGTCCAGGGTCTGGGATGGTCAGTGTGTGAGAGGGTGTACATGGAGTGAGATGGTCAATGTGTGAGAGGGTGTACAGGGACAGGGATGTCAGTGTGTGAGAGGGTGTACTGGGAGTGAGATGGTCAGTGTGTGAGAGGGTGTACAGGGACTGGGATGGTCAGTGCGTGAGAGGGTGTACAGGAACTGGGATGTTCAGTGTGTGAGAGGGTGTACAGGGAGTGAGATGGTCAGTGTGAGAGAGGGTGTACAGGGACTGGGATGGTCAGTGCGTGAGAGGGTGTACAGGGAGTGAGATGGTCAGTGTGTGAGATGGTGTACAGGGACTGGATGGTCAGTGTGTGAGAGGGTGTCCAGGGATTGAGATGGTCAGTGTGTGAGAGGGTGTACAGGGACTGAGATGGTCAGTGTGTGAGAGGGTGTACAGGGACTGGGATGGTCAGTGTGTGAGAGAGTGTACAGGGTATGGGATGGTCAGTGTGTGAGAGGGTGTACAGGGTCTGGGATGGTCAGTGTGTGAGAGGTTGTACAGGGTCTGGGATGGTCAGTGTGTGAGAGGGTGTGCAGGGAGTGAGATGGTCAGTGTGTGAGAGGGTGTACAGGGACTGGGATGGTCAGTGTGAGAGGGTGTACAGGGAGTGAGATGTTCAGTGTGTGAGAGGGTGTACAGGGTCTGGGATGGTCAGTGTGTGAGAGGGTGTACAGGGAGTGAGAGGGTGTACAGGGACTGGGGTGGTCAGAGTGTGAGAGGGTGTACAGGGAGTGAGATGGTCAGCGTGTGAGAGGGTGTACAGGGAGTGAGATGGTCAGTGTGTGAGAGGGTGTACAGGGAGTGAGATGGTCAGTGTGTGAGAGGGTGTACAGGGTCTGGGATGGTCAGTGTGTGAGAGGGTGTACAGGGAGTGAGATTGTCAGTGTGTGACAGGGTGTACAGGGACTGGGATGGTCAGTGTGTGAGAGGGTGGACAGGGACTGAGATGGTCAGTGTGTGAGAGGGTGTACAGGGACTGGGGTGGTCAGTGTGTGAGAGGGTGGACAGGGACTGGGGTGGTCAGTATGTGAGAGGGTGTACAGGGTCTGGGATGGTCAGTGTGTGAGAGGGTGTACAGGGACTGGGATGGTCAGTGTCTGAGAGCGTGTACAGGGAGTGAGATGGTCAGTGTGTGAGAGGGTGTACAGTTCTGGGATGGTCAGTGTGTGAGAGGGTGTACAGGGAGTGAGATGGTCAGTGTGTGAGAGGGTGTACAGCGTCTGGAATGGTCAGTGTTTGAGAGGGTGTACAGGGTCTGGGATGGTCAGTGTGTGAGAGGGTGTACAGGGTCTGGGATGGTCAGTGTGTGAGAGGGTGCACAGGAACTGGGATGGTCAGTGTGTGAGTGGGTGTACAGGGACTGGGATGGTCAGTGTGTGAGAGGGTGTACAGGGAGTGGGGTGGTCAGTGTGTGAGAGGGTGGACAGGGTCTGGGATGGTCAGTGTCTGAGAGGGTGTACAGGGTCTGGGATGGTCAGTGTGTGAGAGGGTGTACAGGGAGTGAGATGGTCAGTGTGTGAGAGGGTGTACAGGGAGTGGGATAGTCAGTGTGTGAGAGGGTGTACTGGGACTGGGGTGGTCAGTGTGTGAGAGGGTGTACAGGGAGTGGGATAGTCAGTGTGTGAGACGGTGTACAGGGTCTGGGGTGGTCAGTGTGTGAGATGGTGTACAGGGAGTGAGATGGTCAGTGTGTGAGAGGGTGTCCAGGGTCTGGGATGGTCATTGTGTGAGAGGGTGTACAGGAACTGGGATGGTCAGTGTGTGAGAGGGTGTACAGGGTCTGGGATCATCAGTGTGTGAGAGGGTGTACAGGGAGTGAGATGGTCAGTGTGTGAGAGGGTGGACAGGGAGTGAGATGGTCAGTGTGTGAAAGGGTGTACAGGGTCTCGGGTGGTCAGTGTGTGAGAGGGTGTACAGGGAGTGAGATGGTCAGTGTGTGAGAGGGTGTACAGGGACTGGGGTGGTCAGTGTGTGAGAGGGTGTACAGGGAGTGAGATGGTCAGTGTGTGAGAGGGTGTACAGGGAGTGAGATGGTCAGTGTGTGAGAGGGTGTACATGGAGTGAGATGGTCAATGTGTGAGAGGGTGTACAGGGACAGGGATGTCAGTGTGTGAGAGGGTGTATTGGGAGTGAGATGGTCAGTGTGTGAGAGGGTGTACAGGAACTGGGATGTTCAGTGTGTGAGAGGGTGTACAGGGAGTGAGATGGTCAGTGTGAGAGAGGGTGTACAGGGAGTGAGATGGTCAGTGTGTGAGAGGGTGTACAGGGACTGGGATGGTCAGTGCGTGAGAGGGTGTACAGGGAGTGAGATGGTCAGTGTGTGAGAGGGTGTACAGGGACTGGGGTGGTCAGTGTGTGAGAGGGTGTACAGGGAGTGAGATGGTCAGTGTGTGAGAGGGTGTACAGGGAGTGAGATGGTCAGTGTGTGAGAGGGTGTACATGGAGTGAGATGGTCAATGTGTGAGAGGGTGTACAGGGACAGGGATGTCATTGTGTGAGAGGGTGTACTGGGAGTGAGATGGTCAGTGTGTGAGAGGGTGTATAGGAACTGGGATGTTCAGTGTGTGAGAGGGTGTACAGGGAGTGAGATGGTCAGTGTGAGAGAGGGTGTACAGGGAGTGAGATGGTCAGTGTGTGAGAGGGTGTACAGGGACTGGGATGGTCAGTGCGTGAGAGGGTGTACAGGGAGTGAGATGGTCAGTGTGTGAGATGGTGTACAGGGACTGGATGGTCAGTGTGTGAGAGGGTGTCCAGGTATTGAGATGGTCAGTGTGTGAGAGGGTGTACAGGGACTGGGATGGTCAGTGTGTGAGAGGGTGTACAGGGTCTGGGATGGTCAGTGTGTGAGAGGTTGTACAGGGTCTGGGATGGTCAGTGTGTGAGAGGGTGTACAGGGAGTGAGATGGTCAGTGTGTGAGAGGGTGTACAGGGACTGGGATGGTCAGTGTGAGAGGGTGTACAGGGAGTGAGATGTTCAGTGTGTGAGAGGGTGTACAGGGAGTGAGAGGGTCAGTGTGTGAGATGGTGTACAGGGACTGGGGTGGTGAGAGGGTGTACAGGGAGTGAGATGGTCAGCGTGTGAGAGGGTGTACAGGGAGTGAGATGGTCAGTGTGTGAGAGGGTGTACAGGGAGTGAGAGGGTCAGTGTGTGAGATGGTGTACAGGGACTGGGGTGGTGAGAGGGTGTACAGGGAGTGAGATGGTCAGCGTGTGAGAGGGTGTACAGGGAGTGAGATGGTCAGTGTGTGAGAGGGTGTACAGGGAGTGAGATGGTCAGTGTGTGAGAGGGTGTACAGGGTCTGGGATGGTCAGTGTGTGAGAGGGTGTACAGGGAGTGAGATTGTCAGTGTGTGACAGGGTGTACAGGGACTGGGATGGTCAGTGTGTGAGAGGGTGGACAGGGACTGGGGTGGTCAGTGTGTGAGAGGGTGGACAGGGACTGGGGTGGTCAGTATGTGAGAGGGTGTACAGGGTCTGGGATGGTCAGTGTGTGAGAGGGTGTACAGGGACTGGGATGGTCAGTGTCTGAGAGCGTGTACAGGGAGTGAGATGATCAGTGTGTGAGAGGGTGTACAGTTCTGGGATGGTCAGTGTGTGAGAGGGTGTACAGGGACTGGGATGGTCAGTGTGTGAGAGGGTGTACAGGGAGTGAGATGGTCAGTGTGTGAGAGGGTGTACAGGGTCTGGAATGGTCAGTGTTTGAGAGGGTGTACAGGGTCTGGGATGGTCAGTGTGTGAGAGGGTGTACAGGGAGTGAGATGGTCAGTGTGTGAGAGGGTGTACAGGGTCTGGGATGGTCAGTGTGTGAGAGGGTGCACAGGAACTGGGATGGTCAGTGTGTGAGTGGGTGTACAGGGACTGGGATGGTCAGTGTGTGAGAGGGTGTACAGGGAGTGGGGTGGTCAGTGTGTGAGAGGGTGGACAGGGTCTGGGATGGTCAATGTCTGAGAGGGTGTACAGGGTCTGGGATGGTCAGTGTGTGAGAGGGTGTACAGGGAGTGAGATGGTCAGTGTGTGAGAGGGTGTCCAGGGTCTGGGATGGTCAGTGTGTGAGAGGGTGTACATGGAGTGAGATGGTCAATGTGTGAGAGGGTGTACAGGGACAGGGATGTCAGTGTTTGAGAGGGTGTACTGGGAGTGAGATGGTCAGTGTGTGAGAGGGTGTACAGGGACTGGGATGGTCAGTGTGTGAGAGGGTGTACAGGAACTGGGATGTTCAGTGTGTGAGAGGGTGTACAGGGAGTGAGATGGTCAGTGTGTGAGAGGGTGTACAGGGACTGGGATGGTCAGTGTGTGAGAGGGTGGACAGGGACTGGGGTGGTCAGTGTGTGAGAGGGTGGACAGGGACTGGGGTGGTCAGTGTGTGAGAGGGTGTACAGGGTCTGGGATGGTCAGTGTGTGAGAGGGTGTACAGGGAGTGGGATGGTCAGTGTGTGAGAGGGTGTACAGGGTCTGGGATGGTAAGTGTGTGAGAGGGTGTACAGGGACTGGGATGGTCAGTGTCTGAGAGGGTGTACAGGGAGTGAGATGGTCAGTGTGTGAGAGGGTGTACAGGGTCTGGGATGGTCAGTGTGTGAGAGGGTGTACAGGGACTGGGATGGTCAGTGTGTGACAGGGTGTACAGGGAGTGAGATGGTCAGTGTGTGAGAGGGTGTACAGGGACTGGGATGGTCAGTTTGTGAGAGGGTGTACAGGGACTGGGATGGTCAGTGTGTGAGAGGGTGTCCAGGGAGTGAGATGGTCAGTGTGTGAGAGGGTGTACAGGGACTGGGATGGTCAGTGTGTGTGAGAGGGAGGACCGGGAGTGAGATCTTCAGTGTGTGAGGGGGTGTACAGGGAGTGAGATGGTCAGTGTGTGAGAGGGTGTACAGGGTCTGGGATGGTCAGTGTGTGAGAGGGTGTACTGGGTCTGGGATGGTCAGTGTGTGAGAGGGTGTACACGGACTGGGATGGTCAGTGTGTGAGAGGGTGTACAGGGTCTGGGATGGTCAGTGTGTGAGAGGGTGTACAGGGAGTGAGATGGTCAGTGTGTGACGGGGTGTACAGGGAGTGAGACGGTCAGTGTGTGAGAGGGTGTACAGGGAGTGAGATGGCCAGTGTGTTAGAGGGTGTACAGGGTCTGGGATGGTCAGTGTGTGAGAGGGTGTACAGGGACTGGGATGGTCAGTGTGTGAGAGGGTGGACAGGGACTGGGGTGGTCAGTTTGTGAGAGGGTGGACAGGGACTGGGGTGGTCAGTGTGTGAGAGGGTGTACAGGGTCTGGGATGGTAAGTGTATGAGAGGGTGTACAGGGACTGGGATGGTCAGTGTCTCAGAGGGTGTACAGGGAGTGAGATGGTCAGTGTGTGAGAGGGTGTACAGGGTCTGGGATGGTCTGTGTGTGAGACCTTGTACATGGACTGGGATGGTCAGTGTGTGAGAGGGTGTACAGGGAGTGAGATGGTCAGTGTGTGAGAGGGTGTCCAGGGTCTGGGATGGTCAGTGTGTGAGAGGGTGTACATGGAGTGAGATGGTCAATGTGTGAGAGGGTGTACAGGGACAGGGATGTCAGTGTGTGAGAGGGTGTACTGGGAGTGAGATGGTCAGTGTGTGAGAGGGTGTACAGGGACTGGGATGGTCAGTGCGTGAGAGGGTGTACAGGAACTGGGATGTTCAGTGTGTGAGAGGGTGTACAGGGAGTGAGATGGTCAGTGTGAGAGAGGGTGTACAGGGACTGGGATGGTCAGTGCGTGAGAGGGTGTACAGGGAGTGAGATGGTCAGTGTGTGAGATGGTGTACAGGGACTGGATGGTCAGTGTGTGAGAGGGTGTCCAGGGATTGAGATGGTCAGTGTGTGAGAGGGTGTACAGGGACTGAGATGGTCAGTGTGTGAGAGGGTGTACAGGGACTGGGATGGTCAGTGTGTGAGAGAGTGTACAGGGTATGGGATGGTCAGTGTGTGAGAGGGTGTACAGGGTCTGGGATGGTCAGTGTGTGAGAGGTTGTACAGGGTCTGGGATGGTCAGTGTGTGAGAGGGTGTGCAGGGAGTGAGATGGTCAGTGTGTGAGAGGGTGTACAGGGACTGGGATGGTCAGTGTGAGAGGGTGTACAGGGAGTGAGATGTTCAGTGTGTGAGAGGGTGTACAGGGTCTGGGATGGTCAGTGTGTGAGAGGGTGTACAGGGAGTGAGAGGGTGTACAGGGACTGGGGTGGTCAGAGTGTGAGAGGGTGTACAGGGAGTGAGATGGTCAGCGTGTGAGAGGGTGTACAGGGAGTGAGATGGTCAGTGTGTGAGAGGGTGTACAGGGAGTGAGATGGTCAGTGTGTGAGAGGGTGTACAGGGTCTGGGATGGTCAGTGTGTGAGAGGGTGTACAGGGAGTGAGATTGTCAGTGTGTGACAGGGTGTACAGGGACTGGGATGGTCAGTGTGTGAGAGGGTGGACAGGGACTGAGATGGTCAGTGTGTGAGAGGGTGTACAGGGACTGGGGTGGTCAGTGTGTGAGAGGGTGTACAGGGACTGGGATGGTCAGTGTGTGAGAGGGTGTACAGGGAGTGAGATGGTCAGTGTGTGAGAGGGTGAACAGGGACTGGGATGGTCAGTGTGTGAGAGGGTGTACAGGGACTGGGATGGTCAGTGTGTGAGACGGTGTACAGGGAGTGAGATGGTCAGTGTGTGAGAGGGTGTATGGGGTCTGGGATGGTCAGTGTGTGAGAGGGTGTACAGGAACTGGGGTGGTCAGTGTGTGAGAGGGTGTACAGGGTCTGGGATGGTCAGTGTGTGAGAGGGTGTACAGGGAGTGAGATGTTCAGTGTGTAACAGGGTGTACAGGGACTGGGATGGTCAGTGTGTGAGAGGGTGTACAGGGAGTGAGATGGTCAGTGTGTGAGACGGTGTACTGGGACTGGGATGGTCAGTGTGTGAGAGGGTGTACAGGGAGTGAGATGGCCAGTGTGTGAGAGGGTGTATGGGGTCTGGGATGGTCAGTGTGTGAGAGGGTGTACAGGAACTGGGGTGGTCAGTGTGTGAGAGGGTGTACAGGGTCTGGGATGGTCAGTGTGTGAGAGGGTGTACAGGGAGTGAGATGGTCAGTGTGTGACGGGGTGTACAGGGAGTGAGACGGTCAGTGTGTGAGAGGGTGTACAGGGAGTGAGATGGTCAGTGTGTTAGAGGGTGTACAGGGTCTGGGATGGTCAGTGTGTGAGAGGGTGTACAGGGACTGGGATGGTCAGTGTGTGAGAGGGTGGACAGGGACTGGGGTGGTCAGTTTGTGAGAGGGTGGACAGGGACTGGGGTGGTCAGTGTGTGAGAGGGTGTACAGGGTCTGGGATGGTAAGTGTGTGAGAGGGTGTACAGGGACTGGGATGGTCAGTGTCTCAGAGGGTGTACAGGGAGTGAGATGGTCAGTGTGTGAGAGGGTGTACAGGGTCTGGGATGGTCTGTGTGTGAGACCTTGTACATGGACTGGGATGGTCAGTGTGTGAGAGGGTGTACAGGGAGTGAGATGGTCAGTGTGTGAGAAGGTGTCCAGGGTCTGGGATGGTCAGTGTGTGAGAGGGTGTACATGGAGTGAGATGGTCAATGTGTGAGAGGGTGTACAGGGACAGGGATGTCAGTGTGTGAGAGGGTGTACTGGGAGTGAGATGGTCAGTGTGTGAGAGGGTGTACAGGGACTGGGATGGTCAGTGTGTGAGAGGGTGTACAGGGAGTGAGATGGTCAGTGTGTGAGAGGGTGTACAGGGAGTGGGATGGTCAGTGTGTGAGAGGGTGTACAGGGTCTGGGATGGTCAGTGTGTGAGAGGGTGTACAGGGAGTGGGATGGTCAGTGTGTGAGAGGGTGTACAGGGTCTGGGATGGTAAGTGTGTGAGAGGGTGTACAGGGACTGGGATGGTCAGTGTCTGAGAGGGTGTACAGGGAGTGAGATGGTCAGTGTGTGAGAGGGTGTACATGGTCTGGGATGGTCAGTGTGTGAGAGGGTGTACAGGGACTGGGATGGTCAGTGTGTGACAGGGTGTACAGGGAGTGAGATGGTCAGTGTGTGAGAGGGTGTACAGGGACTGGGATGGTCAGTTTGTGAGAGGGTGTACAGGGACTGGGATGGTCAGTGTGTGAGAGGGTGTCCAGGGAGTGAGATGGTCAGTGTGTGAGAGGGTGTACAGGGACTGGGATGGTCAGTGTGTGAGAGGGAGGACCGGGAGTGAGATCGTCAGTGTGTGAGGGGGTGTACAGGGAGTGAGATGGTCAGTGTGTGAGAGGGTGTACAGGGTCTGGGATGGTCAGTGTGTGAGAGGGTGTACTGGGTCTGGGATGGTCAGTGTGTGAGAGGGTGTACACGGACTGGGATGGTCAGTGTGTGAGAGGGTGTACAGGGTCTGGGATGGTCAGTGTGTGAGAGGGTGTACAGGGACTGGGATGGTCAGTGTGTGAGAGGGTGGACAGGGAGTGAGATGGTCAGTGTGTGAGAGGGTGTACAGGGAGTGAGATGGTCAGTTTGTGAGAGGGTGTACAGGGAGTGAGATGGTCAGTGTGTGAGAGGGTGTACAGGGAGTGAGATGGTCAGTGTGTGAGAGGGTGTACAGGGACTGGGATGGTCAGTGTGTGAGAGGGTGTACAGGGAGTGAGATGGTCAGTGTGTGAGAGGGTGAACAGGGACTGGGATGGTCAGTGTGTGAGAGGGTGTACAGGGACTGGGATGGTCAGTGTGTGAGACGGTGTACAGGGAGTGAGATGGTCAGTGTGTGAGAGGGTGTATGGGGTCTGGGATGGTCAGTGTGTGAGAGGGTGTACAGGAACTGGGGTGGTCAGTGTGTGAGAGAGTGTACAGGGTCTGGGATGGTCAGTGTGTGAGAGGGTGTACAGGGAGTAAGATGTTCAGTGTGTAACAGGGTGTACAGGGACTGGGATGGTCAGTGTGTGAGAGGGTGTACAGGGAGTGAGATGGTCAGTGTGTGAGACGGTGTACTGGGACTGGGATGGTCAGTGTGTGAGAGGGTGTACAGGGAGTGAGATGGTCAGTGTGTGAGAGGGTGTATGGGGTCTGGGATGGTCAGTGTGTGAGAGGGTGTACAGGAACTGGGGTGGTCAGTGTGTGAGAGGGTGTACAGGGTCTGGGATGGTCAGTGTGTGAGAGGGTGTACAGGGAGTGAGATGGTCAGTGTGTGACGGGGTGTACAGGGAGTGAGACGGTCAGTGTGTGAGAGGGTGTACAGGGAGTGAGATGGTCAGTGTGTTAGAGGGTGTACAGGGTCTGGGATGGTCAGTGTGTGAGAGGGTGTACAGGGACTGGGATGGTCAGTGTGTGAGAGGGTGGACAGGGACTGGGGTGGTCAGTTTGTGAGAGGGTGGACAGGGACTGGGGTGGTCAGTGTGTGAGAGGGTGTACAGGGTCTGGGATGGTAAGTGTGTGAGAGGGTGTACAGGGACTGGGATGGTCAGTGTCTCAGAGGGTGTACAGGGAGTGAGATGGTCAGTGTGTGAGAGGGTGTACAGGGTCTGGGATGGTCTGTGTGTGAGACCTTGTACATGGACTGGGATGGTCAGTGTGTGAGAGGGTGTACAGGGAGTGAGATGGTCAGTGTGTGAGAGGGTGTCCAGGGTCTGGGATGGTCAGTGTGTGAGAGGGTGTACATGGAGTGAGATGGTCAATGTGTGAGAGGGTGTACAGGGACAGGGATGTCAGTGTGTGAGAGGGTGTACTGGGAGTGAGATGGTCAGTGTGTGAGAGGGTGTACAGGGACTGGGATGGTCAGTGTGTGAGAGGGTGTATAGGAACTGGGATGTTCAGTGTGTGAGAGGGTGTACAGGGAGTGAGATGGTCAGTGTGAGAGAGGGTGTACAGGGACTGGGATGGTCAGTGCGTGAGAGGGTGTACAGGGAGTGAGATGGTCAGTGTGTGAGATGGTGTACAGGGACTGGATGGTCAGTGTGTGAGAGGGTGTCCAGGGATTGAGAGGGTCAGTGTGTGAGAGGGTGTACAGGGACTGGGGTGGTCAGAGTGTGAGAGGGTGTACAGGGAGTGAGATGGTCAGCGTGTGAGAGGGTGTACAGGGAGTGAGATGGTCAGTGTGTGAGAGGGTGTACAGGGAGTGAGATGGTCAGTGTGTGAGAGGGTGTACAGGGTCTGGGATGGTCAGTGTGTGAGAGGGTGTACAGGGAGTGAGATTGTCAGTGTGTGACAGGGTGTACAGGGACTGGGATGGTCAGTGTGTGAGAGGGTGGACAGGGACTGGGGTGGTCAGTGTGTGAGAGGGTGGACAGGGACTGGGGTGGTCAGTATGTGAGAGGGTGTACAGGGTCTGGGATGGTCAGTGTGTGAGAGGGTGTACAGGGACTGGGATGGTCAGTGTCTGAGAGCGTGTACAGGGAGTGAGATGATCAGTGTGTGAGAGGGTGTACAGTTCTGGGATGGTCAGTGTGTGAGAGGGTGTACAGGGACTGGGATGGTCAGTGTGTGAGAGGGTGTACAGGGAGTGAGATGGTCAGTGTGTGAGAGGGTGTACAGGGACTGGGATGGTCAGTGTGTGAGAGGGTGTACAGGGAGTGGGGTGGTCAGTGTGTGAGAGGGTGGACAGGGTCTGGGATGGTCAGTGTCTGAGAGGGTGTACAGGGTCTGGGATGGTCAGTGTGTGAGAGGGTGTACAGGGAGTGAGATGGTCAGTGTGTGAGAGGGTGTACAGGGAGTGGGATAGTCAGTGTGTGAGAGGGTGTACTGGGACTGGGGTGGTCAGTGTGTGAGAGGGTGTACAGGGAGTGGGATAGTCAGTGTGTGAGACGGTGTACAGGGTCTGGGGTGGTCAGTGTGTGAGATGGTGTACAGGGAGTGAGATGGTCAGTGTGTGAGAGGGTGTCCAGGGTCTGGGATGGTCATTGTGTGAGAGGGTGTACAGGAACTGGGATGGTCAGTGTGTGAGAGGGTGTACAGGGTCTGGGATCATCAGTGTGTGAGAGGGTGTACAGGGAGTGAGATGGTCAGTGTGTGAGAGGGTGGACAGGGAGTGAGATGGTCAGTGTGTGAAAGGGTGTACAGGGTCTCGGGTGGTCAGTGTGTGAGAGGGTGTACAGGGAGTGAGATGGTCAGTGTGTGAGAGGGTGTACAGGGACTGGGGTGGTCAGTGTGTGAGAGGGTGTACAGGGAGTGAGATGGTCAGTGTGTGAGAGGGTGTACAGGGAGTGAGACAGTCAGTGTGTGAGAGTGTGTAAAGGGAGTGAGATGGTCAGTGTGTGAGAGGGTGTACAGGGAGTGAGATGGTCAGTGTGTGAGAGGGTGTACAGGGTCTGGGATGGTCAGTGTGTGAGAGGGTGTACAGGGACTGGGATGGTCAGTGTGTGACAGGGTGTACAGGGAGTGAGATGGTCAGTGTGTGAGAGGGTGTACAGGGACTGGGATGGTCAGTGTGTGAGAGGGTGTCCAGGGACTGGGATGGTCAGTTTGTGAGAGGGTGTACAGGGACTGGGATGGTCAGTTTGTGAGAGGGTGTACAGGGACTGGGATGGTCAGTGTGTGAGAGGGTGTCCAGGGAGTGAGATGGTCAGTGTGTGAGAGGGTGTACAGGGACTGGGATGGTCAGTGTGTGAGAGGGAGGACCGGGAGTGAGATCGTCAGTGTGTGAGGGGGTGTACAGGGAGTGAGATGGTCAGTGTGTGAGAGGGTGTACAGGGTCTGGGATGGTCAGTGTGTGAGAGGGTGTACTGGGTCTGGGATGGTCAGTGTGTGAGAGGGTGTACACGGACTGGGATGGTCAGTGTGTGAGAGGGTGTACAGGGTCTGGGATGGTCAGTGTGTGAGAGGGTGTACAGGGACTGGGATGGTCAGTGTGTGAGAGGGTGTACAGGGAGTGAGATGGTCAGTGTGTGAGAGGGTGTACAGGGAGTGAAATGGTCAGTTGGTGAGAGGGTGTACAGGGAGTGAGATGGTCAGTGTGTGAGAGGGTGTACAGGGACTGGGATGGTCAGTGTGTGAGAGGGTGTACAGGGAGTGAGATGGTCAGTGTGTGAGAGAGTGTACAGGGACTGGGATGGTCAGTGTGTGAGAGGGTGTACAGGGACTGGGATGGTCAGTGTGTGAGACGGTGTACAGGGAGTGAGATGGTCAGTGTTTGAGAATGTGTACAGGGACTGGGATGGTCAGTGTGTGAGAGGGTGTACAGGAGTGAGATGGTCAGTGTGTGAGAGGGTGTACAGGGACTGGGATGGTCAGTGTGTGAGAGGGTGTACAGGGAGTGAGATGGTCAGTGTGTGAGAGGGGGTACAGGGACTGGGATGGTCAGTGTGTGAGAGGGTGTCCAGGGAGTGAGATGGTCAGTGTGTGAGAGGGTGTACAGGGACTGGGATGGTCAGTGTGTGAGAGGGTGTACAGGGACTGGGATGGTCAGTGTGTGAGAGGGTGCACAGGGACAGGGATGGTCAGTGTGTGAGAGGGTGTACAGGGAGTGAGATGGTCAGTGTGTGAGAGTGTGTACAGGGACAGGGATGGTCGGTGTGTGAGAGGGTGTACAGGGAGTGAGATGGTCAGTGTGTGAGAGAGTGTACAGGGTCTGGGATGGTCAGTGTGTGAGAGGGTGTACAGGGTCTGGGATGGTCAGTGTGTGAGAGGGTGTACAGGGTCTGGGATTGTTAGTGTGTGAGAGATTGTACAGGGTCTGGGATGGTCAGTGTGTGAGAGGGTGTACAGGGAGTGAGATGGTCTGTTTGTGAGAGGGTGTACAGGGACTGGGATGGTCAGTGTGTGAGAGGGTGTACAGGGAGTGACATGGTCAGTGTGTGAGAGGGTGTACAGGGTCTGGGATGGTCAGTGTGTGAGAGGGTGTACAGGGAGTGAGAGGGTCAGTGTGTGAGAGGGTGTACAGGGACTGGGGTGGTCAGTGTGTGAGAGGGTGTACAGGGAGTGAGATGGTCAGTGTGTGAGAGGGTGTACAGGGAGTGAGATGGTCAGTGTGTGAGAGGGTGTACAGGGAGTGAGATGGTCAGTGTGTGAGGGGGTATACAGGGAGTGAGATGGTCAGTGTGTGAGAAGGTGTACAGGGAGTGAGATGGTCAGTGTGTGAGAGGGTGTACAGGGTCTGGGATGGTCAGTGTGTGAGAGGGTGTACAGGGTCTGGGATGGTCAGTGTGTGAGACGGTGTACAGGGAGTGACATGGTCAGTGTGTGAGAGGGTGTACAGGGTCTGGGATGGTCAGTGTGTGAGATGGTGTACAGGGAGTGAGAGGGTCAGTGTGTGAGAGGGTGTACAGGGACTGGGGTGGTCAGTGTGTGAGAGGGTGTACAGGGAGTGAGATGGTCAGTGTGTGAGAGGGTGTACAGGGAGTGAGATGGTCAGTGTGTGAGAGGGTGTACAGGGAGTGAGATGGTCAGTGTGTGAGGGGGTATACAGGGAGTGAGATGGTCAGTGTGTGAGAGGGTGTACAGGGAGTGAGATGGTCAGTGTGTGAGAGGGTGTACAGGGTCTGGGATGGTCAGTGTGTGAGAGGGTGTACAGTGTCTGGCATGGTCAGTGTGTGAGAGGGTGTACAGGGACTGGGGTGGTCAGTGTGTGAGAGGGTGTACAGGGACTGGGGTGGTCAGTGTGTGAGAGGGTGTACAGGGAGTGAGATGGTCAGTGTGTGAGAGGGTGTACAGGGAGTGAGACGGTCAGTGTGTGAGAGGGTGTACAGGGAGTGAGATGGTCAGTGTGAGAGAGGGTGTACAGGGAGTGAGATGGTCAGCGTGTGAGAGGGTGACAGGGTCTGGGATGGTCAGTGTGTGAGAGGGTGTACAGGGAGTGAGATTGTCAGTGTGTGACAGTGTGTACAGGGACTGGGATGATCAGTGTGTGAGAGGGTGGACAGGGACTCAGGTGGTCAGTGTGTGAGAGGGTGGACAGGGACTGGGGTGGTCAGTGTGTGAGTGGGTGTACAGGGTCTGGGATGGTCAGTGTGTGAGAGGGTGCACAGGGAGTGGGATGGTCACTGTGTGAGAGGGTGTACAGTGTCTGGGATGGTAAGTGTGTGAGAGGGTGTACAGGGACTGGGATGGTCAGTGTCTGAGAGGGTGTGCAGGGAGTGAGATGGTCAGTGTGTGAGAGGGTGTACAGGGTCTGGGATGGTCAGTGTGTGAGAGGGTGTACAGGGTCTGGGATGGTCAGTGTGTGAGATGGTGTACAGGGTCTGGGATGGTCAGTGTGTGAGAGGGTGTACAGGGTCTGGGATGGTTAGTGTGTGAGAGGTTTTACAGGGTCTGGGATGGTCAGTGTGTGAGAGGGTGTACAGGGAGTGAGATGGTCAGTGTGTGAGAGGGTGTACTGGGTCTGGGATGGTCAGTGTGTGAGAGGGTGTACAGGAAGTGAGAGGGTCAGTGTGTGAGAGGGTGTACAGGGACTGGGGTGGTCAGTGTGTGAGAGGGTGTACAGGGAGTGAGATGGTCAGTGTGTGAGAGGGTGTACAGGGAGTGAGATGGTCAGTGTGTGAGAGGGTGTACAGGGAGTGAGATGGTCAGTGTGTGAGAGGGTGTACAGGGAGTGAGATGGTCAGTGTGTGAGAGGGTGTACAGGGAGTGAGATGGTCAGTGTGTGAGAGGGTGTACAGGGTCTGGGATGGTCAGTGTGTGAGAGGGTGTACAGGGACTGGGGTGGTCAGTGTGTGAGAGGGTGTACAGGGAGTGAGATGGTCAGTGTGTGAGAGGGTGTACAGGGTCTGGGATGGTCAGTGTGTGAGAGGGTGTACAGGGTCTGGCATGGTCAGTGTGTGAGAGGGTGTACAGGGACTGGGATGGTCAGTGTGTGAGAGGGTGTACAGGGAGTGAGATGGTCAGTGTGTGAGAGGGTGTACAGGGAGTGAGATGGTCAGTGTGTGAGAGGGTGTACAGGGAGTGAGACAGTCAGTGTGTGAGAGGGTGTACAGGGAGTGAGATGGTCAGTGTGTGAGAGGGTGTACAGGGAGTGAGATGGTCAGTGTGTGAGAGGGTGTACAGGGAGTGAGATGGTCAGTGTGTGAGAGGGTGTACAGGGAGTGAGATGGTCAGTGTGTGAGAGGGTGTACAGGGAGTGAGATGGTCAGTGTGTGAGAGGGTGTACAGGGAGTGAGATGGTCAGTGTGTGAGAGGGTGTACAGGGAGTGAGATGGTCAGTGTGTGAGAGGGTGTACAGGGAGTGAGATGATCAGTGTGTGAGAGGGTGTACAGGGAGTGAGATGGTCAGTGTGTGAGAGGGTGTACAGGGAGTGAGATGGTCAGTGTGTGAGAGGGTGGACATGGACTGGGATGGTCAGTGTGTGAGAGGGTGTACAGGGACTGGGATGGTCAGTGTGTGAGAGGGTGTACAGGGACTGGGGTGGTCAGTGTGTGAGAGGGTGTACAGGGAGTGAGATGGTCAGTGTGTGAGAGGGTGTACAGGGAGTGAGACGGTCAGTGTGTGAGAGGGTGTACAGGGAGTGAGATGGTCAGTGTGTGAGAGGGTGACAGGGTCTGGGATGGTCAGTGTGTGAGAGGGTGTACAGGGAGTGAGATTGTCAGTGTGTGACAGTGTGTACAGGGACTGGGATGGTCAGTGTGTGAGAGGGTGGACAGGGACTGGGGTGGTCAGTGTGTGAGAGGGTGGACAGGGACTGGGGTGGTCAGTGTGTGAGTGGGTGTACAGGGTCTGGGATGGTCAGTGTGTGAGAGGGTGCACAGGGAGTGGGATGGTCACTGTGTGAGAGGGTGTACAGGGTCTGGGATGGTAAGTGTGTGAGAGGGTGTACAGGGACTGGGATGGTCAGTGTCTGAGAGGGTGTGCAGGGAGTGAGATGGTCAGTGTGTGAGAGGGTGTACAGGGTCTGGGATGGTCAGTGTGTGAGAGGGTGTACAGGGTCTGGGATGGTCAGTTTGTGAGATGGTGTACAGGGTCTGGGATGGTCAGTGTGTGAGAGGGTGTACAGGGTCTGGGATGGTTAGTGTGTGAGAGGTTTTACAGGGTCTGGGATGGTCAGTGTGTGAGAGGGTGTACAGGGAGTGATATGGTCTGTTTGTGAGAGGGTGTACAGGGACTGGGATGGTCAGTGTGTGAGAGGGTGTACAGGGAGTGAGATGGTCAGTGTGTGAGAGGGTGTACTGGGTCTGGGATGGTCAGTGTGTGAGAGGGTGTACAGGAAGTGAGAGGGTCAGTGTGTGAGAGGGTGTACAGGGACTGGGGTGGTCAGTGTGTGAGAGGGTGTACAGGGAGTGAGATGGTCAGTGTGTGAGAGGGTGTACAGGGAGTGAGATGGTCAGTGTGTGAGAGGGTGTACAGGGAGTGAGATGGTCAGTGTGTGAGAGGCTGTACAGGGAGTGAGATGGTCAGTGTGTGAGAGGGTGTACAGGGAGTGAGATGGTCAGTGTGTGAGAGGGTGTACAGGGTCTGGGATGGTCAGTGTGTGAGAGGGTGTACAGGGACTGGGGTGGTCAGTGTGTGAGAGGGTGTACAGGGAGTGAGATGGTCAGTGTGTGAGAGGGTGTACAGGGACTGGGATGGTCAGTGTGTGAGAGGGTGTACAGGGAGTGAGATGGTCAGTGTTTGAGAGGGTGTACAGGGACTGGGATGGTCAGTTTGTGAGAGGGTGTACAGGAGTGAGATGGTCAGTGTGTGAGAGGGTGTACAGGGACTGGGATGGTCAGTGTGTGAGAGGGTGTACAGGGACTGGGATGGTCAGTGTGTGAGAGGGTGTACAGAGACTGGGATGGTCAGTGTGTGAGAGGGTGTCCAGGGAGTGGGATGGTCAGTGTGTGAGAGGGTGTACAGGGAGTGAGAGGGTCAGTGTGTGAGAGGGTGTACATGGACTGGGGTGGTCAGTGTGTGAGAGGGTGTACAGGGAGTGAGTTGGTCAGTGTGTGAGAGGGTGTACATGGACTGGGGTGGTCAGTGTGTGAGAGGGTGTACAGGGAGTGAGTTGGTCAGTGTGTGAGAGGGTGTACAGGGAGTGAGATGGTCAGTGTGTGAGAGGGTGTACAGGGAGTGAGATGGTCAGAGTGTGAGAGGGTGTACAGGGAGTGAGATGGTCAGTGTGTGAGAGGGTGTACAGGGAGTGAGATGGTCA
This sequence comes from Scyliorhinus torazame, assembly GCF_047496885.1. Lineage (NCBI taxonomy): Eukaryota > Metazoa > Chordata > Chondrichthyes > Carcharhiniformes > Scyliorhinidae > Scyliorhinus > Scyliorhinus torazame. The sequence goes on from NC_092715.1 coordinate 6,402,921, forward strand.
GTGTGTGAGAGGGTGTACAAGGTCTGGGATGGTCAGTGTGTGAGAGGGTGTACAGGGTCTGGGATGGTCAGTGTGTGAGAGGGTGTACAGGGACTGGGGTGGTCAGTGTGTGAGAGGGGGTACAGGGAGTGAGATGGTCAGTGTGTGAGAGGGTGTACAGGGAGTTAGATGGTCAGTGTGAGAGAGGGTGTACAGTGAGTGAGATGGTCAGTGTGTGAGAGGGTGTACAGGGACTGGGATGGTCAGTGCATGAGAGGGTGTACAGGGAGTGAGATGGTCAGTGTGTGAGAGGGTGTACTTGGAGTGAGATGGTCAGTGTGTGAGAGGGTGTACAGGGACTGGGATGGTCAGTCTGTGAGAGGGTATACAGGGAGTGAGATGGTCAGTGTGTGAGAGGGTGTACAGGGTCTGGGATGGTCAGTGTTTGAGAGGGTGTACAGGGTCTGGGATGGTCAGTGTGTGAGAGGGTGTACAGGGAGTGAGATGGTCAGTGTGTGAGAGGGTGTACAGGGTCTGGGATGGTCAGTGTGTGAGAGGGTGCACAGGAACTGGGATGGTCAGTGTGTGAGTGGGTGTACAGGGACTGGGATCGTCAGTGTGTGAGAGGGTGTACAGGGAGTGGGGTGGTCAGTGTGTGAGGGTGGACAGGGTCTGGGATGGTCAGTGTCTGAGAGGGTGTACAGGGTCTGGGATGGTCAGTGTGTGAGAGGGTGTACAGGGAGTGAGATGGTCAGTGTGTGAGAGGGTGTACAGGGAGTGGGATAGTCAGTGTGTGAGAGGGTGTACTGGGACTGGGGTGGTCAGTGTGTGAGAGGGTGTACAGGGAGTGGGATAGTCAGTGTGTGAGACGGTGTACAGGGTCTGGGGTGGTCAGTGTGTGAGATGGTGTACAGGGAGTGAGATGGTCAGTGTGTGAGAGGGTGTCCAGGGTCTGGGATGGTCAGTGTGTGAGAGGGTGTACAGGGTCTGGGATCATCAGTGTGTGAGAGGGTGTACAGGGAGTGAGATGGTCAGTGTGTGAGAGGGTGTACAGGGAGTGAGATGGTCAGTGTGTGAGAGGGTGTACAGGGACTGGGGTGGTCAGTGTGTGAGAGGGTGTACAGGGAGTGAGATGGTCAGTGTGTGAGAGGGTGTACAGGGAGTGAGATGGTCAGTGTGTGAGAGGGTGTACAGGGACTGGGGTGGTCAGTGTGTGAGAGGGTGTACAGGGAGTGAGATGGTCAGTGTGTGAGAGGGTGTACAGGGAGTGAGACAGTCAGTGTGTGAGAGTGTGTAAAGGGAGTGAGATGGTGAGTGTGTGAGAGGGTGTACAGGGAGTGAGATGGTCAGTGTGTGAGAGGGTGTACAGTGTCTGGGATGGTCAGTGTGTGAGAGGGTGTACAGGGAGTGAGATGGTCAGTGTGTGAGAGGGTGTACAGGGACTGTGATGGTCAGTGTGTGAGAGGGTGGACAGGGACTGGGGTGGTCAGTGTGTGAGAGGGTGGACAGGGACTGGGGTGGTCAGTGTGTGAGAGGGTGTACAGGGAGTGGGATAGTCAGTGTGTGAGACGGTGTACAGGGTCTGGGGTGGTCAATGTGTGAGATGGTGTACAGGGAGTGAGATGGTCAGTGTGTGAGAGGGTGTCCAGGGTCTGGGATGGTCAGTGTGTGAGAGGGTGTACAGGGTCTGGGATCATCAGTGTGTGAGAGGGTGTACAGGGAGTGAGATGGTCAGTGTGTGAGAGGGTGTACAGGGAGTGAGATGGTCAGTGTGTGACAGGGTGTACAGGGACTGGGGTGGTCAGTGTGTGAGAGGGTGTACAGGGAGTGAGATGGTCAGTGTGTGAGAGGGTGTACAGGGAGTGAGATGGTCAGTGTGTGAGAGGGTGTACAGGGTCTGGGATCATCAGTGTGTGAGAGGGTGTACAGGGAGTGAGATGGTCAGTGTGTGAGAGGGTGTACAGGGAGTGAGATGGTCAGTGTGTGAGAGGGTGTACAGGGACTGGGGTGGTCAGTGTGTGAGAGGGTGTACAGGGAGTGAGATGGTCAGTGTGTGAGAGGGTGTACAGGGAGTGAGATGGTCAGTGTGTGAGAGGGTGTACAGGGACTGGGGTGGTCAGTGTGTGAGAGGGTGTACAGTGAGTGAGATGGTCAGTGTGTGAGAGGGTGTACAGGGAGTGAGACAGTCAGTGTGTGAGAGTGTGTAAAGGGAGTGAGATGGTCAGTGTGTGAGAGGGTGTACAGGGAGTGAGATGGTCAGTGTGTGAGAGGGTGTACAGGGTCTGGGATGGTCAGTGTGTGAGAGGGTGTACAGGGAGTGAGATGGTCAGTGTGTGAGAGGGTGTACAGGGACTGTGATGGTCAGTGTGTGAGAGGGTGGACAGGGACTGGGGTGGTCAGTGTGTGAGAGGGTGGACAGGGACTGGGGTGGTCAGTGTGTGAGAGGGTGTACAGGGTCTGGGATGGTCAGTGTGTGAGAGGGTGTACAGGGAGTGGGATGGTCAGTGTGTGAGAGGGTGTACAGGGTCTGGGATGGTAAGTGTGTGAGAGGGTGTACAGGGACTGGGATGGTCAGTGTCTGAGAGGGTGTACAGGGAGTGAGATGGTCAGTGTGTGAGAGGGTGTACAGGGTCTGGGATGGTCAGTGTGTGAGAGGGTGTACAGGGAGTGAGATGGTCAGTGTGTGAGAGGGTGTACAGGGTCTGGGATGGTCAGTGTGTGAGAGGGTGTACAGGGAGTGAGATGGTCAGTGTGTGACAGGGTGTACAGGGAGTGAGATGGTCAGTGTGTGAGAGGGTGTACAGGGACTGGGATGGTCAGTGTGTGAGAGGGTGTCCAGGGACTGGGATGGTCAGTGTGTGAGAGGGTGTACAGGGACTGGGATGGTCAGTTTGTGAGAGGGTGTACAGGGACTGGGATGGTCAGTGTGTGAGAGGGTGTCCAGGGAGTGAGATGGTCAGTGTGTGAGAGGGTGTACAGGGACTGGGATGGTCAGTGTGTGAGAGGGAGGACCGGGAGTGAGATCGTCAGTGTGTGAGGGGGTGTACAGGGAGTGAGATGGTCAGTGTGTGAGAGGGTGTACAGGGTCTGGGATGGTCAGTGTGTGAGAGGGTGTACTGGGTCTGGGATGGTCAGTGTGTGAGAGGGTGTACACGGACTGGGATGGTCAGTGTGTGAGAGGGTGTACAGGGTCTGGGATGGTCAGTGTGTGAGAGGGTGTACAGGGACTGGGATGGTCAGTGTGTGAGAGGGTGGACAGGGAGTGAGATGGTCAGTGTGTGAGAGGGTGTACAGGGAGTGAGATGGTCAGTTTGTGAGAGGGTGTACAGGGAGTGAGATGGTCAGTGTGTGAGAGGGTGTACAGGGAGTGAGATGGTCAGTGTGTGAGAGGGTGTACAGGGACTGGGATGGTCAGTGTGTGAGAGGGTGTACAGGGAGTGAGATGGTCAGTGTGTGAGAGGGTGAACAGGGACTGGGATGGTCAGTGTGTGAGAGGGTGTACAGGGACTGGGATGGTCAGTGCGTGAGACGGTGTACAGGGAGTGAGATGGTCAGTGTGTGAGAGGGTGTATGGGGTCTGGGATGGTCAGTGTGTGAGAGGGTGTACAGGAACTGGGGTGGTCAGTGTGTGAGAGGGTGTACAGGGTCTGGGATGGTCAGTGTGTGAGAGGGTGTACAGAGAGTGAGATGGTCAGTGTGTGACGGGGTGTACAGGGAGTGAGACAGTCAGTGTGTGAGAGGGTGTACAGGGAGTGAGATGGTCAGTTTGTTAGAGGGTGTACAGGGTCTGGGATGGTCAGTGTGTGAGAGGGTGTACAGGGAGTGAGATGTTCAGTGTGTAACAGGGTGTACAGGGACTGGGATGGTCAGTGTGTGAGAGGGTGGACAGAGACTGGGGTGGTCAGTTTGTGAGAGGGTGTACAGGGTCTGGGATGGTCAGTGTGTGAGAGGGTGTACAGGGAGTGAGATGTTCAGTGTGTAACAGGGTGTACAGGGACTGGGATGGTCAGTGTGTGAGAGGGTGTACAGGGAGTGAGATGGTCAGTGTGTGAGACGGTGTACTGGGACTGGGATGGTCAGTGTGTGAGAGGGTGTACAGGGAGTGAGATGGTCAGTGTGTGAGAGGGTGTATGGGGTCTGGGATGGTCAGTGTGTGAGAGGGTGTACAGGAACTGGGGTGGTCAGTGTGTGAGAGGGTGTACAGGGTCTGGGATGGTCAGTGTGTGAGAGGGTGTACAGGGAGTGAGATGGTCAGTGTGTGAGAGGGTGTACAGGGAGTGAGACGGTCAGTGTGTGAGAGGGTGTACAGGGAGTGAGATGGTCAGTGTGTTAGAGGGTGTACAGGGTCTGGGATGGTCAGTGTGTGAGAGGGTGTACAGGGAGTGAGATGTTCAGTGTGTAACAGGGTGTACAGGGACTGGGATGGTCAGTGTGTGAGAGGGTGGACAGGGACTGGGGTGGTCAGTTTGTGAGAGGGTGGACAGGGACTGGGGTGGTCAGTGTGTGAGAGGGTGTATAGGGTCTGGGATGGTAAGTGTGTGAGAGGGTGTACAGGGACTGGGATGGTCAGTGTCTGAGAGGGTGTACAGGGAGTGAGATGGTCAGTGTGTGAGAGGGTGTACAGGGTCTGGGATGGTCTGTGTGTGAGACCTTGTACATGGACTGGGATGGTCAGTGTGTGAGAGGGTGTACAGGGAGTGAGATGGTCAGTGTGTGAGAGGGTGTGCAGGGAGTGGGATGGTCAGTGTGTGAGAGGGTGTACAGGGTCTGGGATGGTCAGTGTGTGAGAGGGTGTACATGGAGTGAGATGGTCAATGTGTGAGAGGGTGTACAGGGACAGGGATGTCAGTGTGTGAGAGGGTGTACTGGGAGTGAGATGGTCAGTGTGTGAGAGGGTGTACAGGAACTGGGATGTTCAGTGTGTGAGAGGGTGTACAGGGAGTGAGATGGTCAGTGTGAGAGAGGGTGTACAGGGAGTGAGATGGTCAGTGTGTGAGAGGGTGTACAGGGTCTGGGATGGTCAGTGTGTGAGAGGGTGTACAGGGTCTGGGATGGTCAGTGTGTGAGAGGGTGCACAGGAACTGGGATGGTCAGTGTGTGAGTGGGTGTACAGGGACTGGGATGGTCAGTGTGTGAGAGGGTGTACAGGGAGTGGGGTGGTCAGTGTGTGAGAGGGTGGACAGGGACTGGGATGGTCAGTGTGTGAGAGGGTGTACAGGGTCTGGGATGGTCAGTGTGTGAGAGGGTGTACAGGGAGTGAGATGGTCAGTGTGTGAGAGAGTGTACAGGGGGTGGGATAGTCAGTGTGTGAGAGGGTGTACTGGGACTGGGGTGGTCAGTGTGTGAGAGAAGTGTACAGGGAGTGGGATAGTCAGTGTGTGAGACGGTGTACAGGGTCTGGGGTGGTCAGTGTGTGAGATGGTGTACAGGGAGTGAGATGGTCAGTGTGTGAGAGGGTGTCCAGGGTCTGGGATGGTCAGTGTGTGAGAGGGTGTACAGGAACTGGGATGGTCAGTGTGTGAGAGGGTGTACAGGGTCTGGGATCATCAGTGTGTGAGAGGGTGGACAGGGAGTGAGATGGTCAGTGTGTGAAAGGGTGTACAGGGTCTCGGGTGGTCAGTGTGTGAGAGGGTGTACAGGGAGTGAGATGGTCAGTGTGTGAGAGGGTGTACAGGGAGTGAGATGGTCAGTGTGTGAGAGGGTGTACAGGGACTGGGGTGGTCAGTGTGTGAGAGGGTGTACAGGGAGTGAGATGGTCAGTGTGTGAGAGGGTGTACAGGGAGTGAGACAGTCAGTGTGTGAGAGTGTGTAAAGGGAGTGAGATGGTCAGTGTGTGAGAGGGTGTACAGGGAGTGAGATGGTCAGTGTGTGAGAGGGTGTACAGGGTCTGGGATGGTCAGTGTGTGAGAGGGTGTACAGGGACTGGGATGGTCAGTGTGTGACAGGGTGTACAGGGAGTGAGATGGTCAGTGTGTGAGAGGGTGTACAGGGACTGGGATGGTCAGTGTGTGAGAGGGTGTCCAGGGACTGGGATGGTCAGTGTGTGAGAGGGTGTACAGGGACTGGGATGGTCAGTTTGTGAGAGGGTGTACAGGGACTGGGATGGTCAGTGTGTGAGAGGGTGTCCAGGGAGTGAGATGGTCAGTGTGTGAGAGGGTGTACAGGGACTGGGATGGTCAGTGTGTGAGAGGGAGGACAGGGAGTGAGATGGTCAGTGTGTGAGAGGGTGTACAGGGAGTGAAATGGTCAGTTTGTGAGAGGGTGTACAGGGAGTGAGATGGTCAGTGTGTGAGAGGGTGTACTGGGTCTGGGATGGTCAGTGTGTGAGAGGGTGTACACGGACTGGGATGGTCAGTGTGTGAGAGGGTGTACAGGGTCTGGGATGGTCAGTGTGTGAGAGGGTGTACAGGGACTGGGATGGTCAGTGTGTGAGAGGGTGTACAGGGAGTGAGATGGTCAGTGTGTGAGAGGATGTACAGGGAGTGAAATGGTCAGTTTGTGAGAGGGTGTACAGGGAGTGAGATGGTCAGTGTGTGAGAGGGTGTACAGGGAGTGAGATGGTCAGTGTGTGAGAGGGTGTACAGGGACTGGGATGGTCAGTGTGTGAGAGGGTGTACAGGGAGTGAGATGGTCAGTGTGTGAGAGAGTGTACAGGGACTGGGATGGTCAGTGTGTGAGAGGGTGTACAGGGACTGGGATGGTCAGTGTGTGAGACGGTGTACAGGGAGTGAGATGGTCAGTGTTTGAGAATGTGTACAGGGACTGGGATGGTCAGTGTGTGAGAGGGTGTACAGGAGTGAGATGGTCAGTGTGTGAGAGGGTGTACAGGGACTGGGATGGTCAGTGTGTGAGAGGGTGTACAGGGAGTGAGATGGTCAGTGTGTGAGAGGGGGTACAGGGACTGGGATGGTCAGTGTGTGAGAGGGTGTCCAGGGAGTGAGATGGTCAGTGTGTGAGAGGGTGTACAGGGACTGGGATGGTCAGTGTGAGAGGGTGTACTGGGACTGGGATGGTCAGTGTGTGAGAGGGTGCACAGGGACAGGGATGGTCAGTGTGTGAGAGGGTGTACAGGGAGTGAGATGGTCAGTGTGTGAGAGGGTGTCCAGGGTCTGGGATGGTCAGTGTGTGAGAGGGTGTACAGGGTCTGGGATCATCAGTGTGTGAGAGGGTGTACAGGGAGTGAGATGGTCAGTGTGTGAGAGGGTGTACAGGAACTGGGATGGTCAGTGTGTGAGAGGGTGTACAGGGTCTGGGATCATCAGTGTGTGAGAGGGTGGACAGGGAGTGAGATGGTCAGTGTGTGAAAGGGTGTACAGGGTCTCGGGTGGTCAGTGTGTGAGAGGGTGTACAGGGAGTGAGATGGTCAGTGTGTGAGAGGGTGTACAGGGAGTGAGATGGTCAGTGTGTGAGAGGGTGTACAGGGACTGGGGTGGTCAGTGTGTGAGAGGGTGTACAGGGAGTGAGATGGTCAGTGTGTGAGAGGGTGTACAGGGAGTGAGACAGTCAGTGTGTGAGAGTGTGTAAAGGGAGTGAGATGGTCAGTGTGTGAGAGGGTGTACAGGGAGTGAGATGGTCAGTGTGTGAGAGGGTGTACAGGGTCTGGGATGGTCAGTGTGTGAGAGGGTGTACAGGGACTGGGATGGTCAGTGTGTGACAGGGTGTACAGGGAGTGAGATGGTCAGTGTGTGAGAGGGTGTACAGGGACTGGGATGGTCAGTGTGTGAGAGGGTGTCCAGGGACTGGGATGGTCAGTGTGTGAGAGGGTGTACAGGGACTGGGATGGTCAGTTTGTGAGAGGGTGTACAGGGACTGGGATGGTCAGTGTGTGAGAGGGTGTCCAGGGAGTGAGATGGTCAGTGTGTGAGAGGGTGTACAGGGACTGGGATGGTCAGTGTGTGAGAGGGAGGACCGGGAGTGAGATCGTCAGTGTGTGAGGGGGTGTACAGGGAGTGAGATGGTCAGTGTGTGAGAGGGTGTACAGGGTCTGGGATGGTCAGTGTGTGAGAGGGTGTACTGGGTCTGGGATGGTCAGTGTGTGAGAGGGTGTACACGGACTGGGATGGTCAGTGTGTGAGAGGGTGTACAGGGTCTGGGATGGTCAATGTGTGAGAGGGTGTACAGGGACTGGGATGGTCAGTGTGTGAGAGGGTGTACAGGGAGTGAGATGGTCAGTGTGTGAGAGGGTGTACAGGGAGTGAAATGGTCAGTTTGTGAGAGGGTGTACAGGGAGTGAGATGGTCAGTGTGTGAGAGGGTGTACAGGGAGTGAGATGGTCAGTGTGTGAGAGGGTGCACAGGGACTGGGATGGTCAGTGTGTGAGAGGGTGTACAGGGAGTGAGATGGTCAGTGTGTGAGAGAGTGTACAGGGACTGGGATGGTCAGTGTGTGAGAGGGTGTACAGGGACTGGGATGGTCAGTGTGTGAGACGGTGTACAGGGAGTGAGATGGTCAGTGTTTGAGAATGTGTACAGGGACTGGGATGGTCAGTGTGTGAGAGGGTGTACAGGAGTGAGATGGTCAGTGTGTGAGAGGGTGTACAGGGACTGGGATGGTCAGTGTGTGAGAGGGTGTACAGGGAGTGAGATGGTCAGTGTGTGAGAGGGGGTACAGGGACTGGGATGGTCAGTGTGTGAGAGGGTGTCCAGGGAGTGAGATGGTCAGTGTGTGAGAGGGTGTACAGGGACTGGGATGGTCAGTGTGTGAGAGGGTGTACTGGGACTGGGATGGTCAGTGTGTGAGAGGGTGCACAGGGACAGGGATGGTCAGTGTGTGAGAGGGTGTACAGGGAGTGAGATGGTCAGTGTGTGAGAGTGTGTACAGGGACAGGGATGGTCAGTGTGTGAGAGGGTGTACAGGGAGTGAGATGGTCAGTGTGTGAGAGAGTGTACAGGGTCTGGGATGGTCAGTGTGTGAGAGGGTGTACAGGGAGTGAGATGGTCAGTGTGTGAGAGGGTGTACAGGGAGTGAGACAGTCAGTGTGTGAGAGGGTGTACAGGGTCTGGGATGGTCAGTGTGTGAGAGGGTGTACAGGGAGTGAGATGGTCAGTGTGTGAGTTGGTGTACAGGGACTGGGATGGTCAGTGTGTGAGAGGGTGGACAGGGACTGGGGTGGTCAGTGTGTGAGAGGGTGGACAGGGACTGGGGTGGTCAGTGTGTGAGAGGGAGTACAGGGTCTGGGATGGTCAGTGTGTGAGAGGGTGTACAGGGAGTGGGATGGTCAGTGTGTGAGAGGGTGTACAGGGTCTGGGATGGTAAGTGTGTGAGAGGGTGTACAGGGACTGGGATGGTCAGTGTCTGAGAGGGTGTACAGGGAGTGAGATGGTCAGTGTGTGAGAGGGTGTACAGGGTCTGGGATGGTCAGTGTGTGAGAGGGTGTACAGGGACTGGGATGGTCAGTGTGTGACAGGGTGTACAGGGAGTGAGATGGTCAGTGTGTGAGAGGGTGTACAGGGACTGGGATGGTCAGTTTGTGAGAGGGTGTACAGGGACTGGGATGGTCAGTGTGTGAGAGGGTGTCCAGGGAGTGAGATGGTCAGTGTGTGAGAGGGTGTACAGGGACTGGGATGGTCAGTGTGTGAGAGGGAGGACCGGGAGTGAAATCGTCAGTGTGTGAGGGGGTGTACAGGGAGTGAGATGGTCAGTGTGTGAGAGGGTGTACAGGGTCTGGGATGGTCAGTGTGTGAGAGGGTGTACTGGGTCTGGGATGGTCAGTGTGTGAGAGGGTGTACACGGACTGGGATGGTCAGTGTGTGAGAGGGTGTACAGGGTCTGGGATGGTCAGTGTGTGAGAGGGTGTACAGGGACTGGGATGGTCAGTGTGTGAGAGGGTGGACAGGGAGTGAGATGGTCAGTTTGTGAGAGGGTGTACAGGGAGTGAGATGGTCAGTGTGTGAGAGGGTGTACAGGGAGTGAGATGGTCAGTGTGTGAGAGGGTGTACAGGGACTGGGATGGTCAGTGTGTGAGAGGGTGTACAGGGAGTGAGATGGTCAGTGTGTGAGAGGGTGAACAGGGACTGGGATGGTCAGTGTGTGAGAGGGTGTACAGTGACTGGGATGGTCAGTGTGTGAGACGGTGTACAGGGAGTGAGATGGTCAGTGTGTGAGAGAGTGTATGGGGTCTGGGATGGTCAGTGTGTGAGAGGGTGTACAGGAACTGGGGTGGTCAGTGTGTGAGAGGGTGTACAGGGTCTGGGATTGTCAGTGTGTGAGAGGGTGTACAGGGAGTGAGATGTTCAGTGTGTAACAGGGTGTACAGGGACTGGGATGGTCAGTGTGTGAGAGGGTGTACAGGGAGTGAGATGGTCAGTGTGTGAGACGGTGTACTGGGACTGGGATGGTCAGTGTGTGAGAGGGTGTACAGGGAGTGAGATGGTCAGTGTGTGAGAGGGTGTATGGGGTCTGGGATGGTCAGTGTGTGAGAGGGTGTACAGGAACTGGGGTGGTCAGTGTGTGAGAGGGTGTACAGGGTCTGGGATGGTCAGTGTGTGAGAGGGTGTACAGGGAGTGAGATGGTCAGTGTGAGACGGGGTGTACAGGGAGTGAGACGGTCAGTGTGTGAGAGGGTGTACAGGGAGTGAGATGGTCTGTGTGTTAGAGGGTGTACAGGGTCTGGGATGGTCAGTGTGTGAGAGGGTGTACAGGGACTGGGATGGTCAGTGTGTGAGAGGGTGGACAGGGACTGGGGTGGTCAGTTTGTGAGAGGGTGGACAGGGACTGGGGTGGTCAGTGTGTGAGAGGGTGTACAGGGTCTGGGATGGTAAGTGTGTGAGAGGGTGTACAGGGACTGGGATGGTCAGTGTCTCAGAGGGTGTACAGGGAGTGAGATGGTCAGTGTGTGAGAGGGTGTACAGGGTCTGGGATGGTCTGTGTGTGAGACCTTGTACATGGACTGGGATGGTCAGTGTGTGAGAGGGTGTACAGGGAGTGAGATGGTCAGTGTGTGAGAGGGTGTCCAGGGTCTGGGATGGTCAGTGTGTGAGAGGGTGTACATGGAGTGAGATGGTCAATGTGTGAGAGGGTGTACAGGGACAGGGATGTCAGTGTGTGAGAGGGTGTACTGGGAGTGAGATGGTCAGTGTGTGAGAGGGTGTACAGGGACTGGGATGGTCAATGTGTGAGAGGGTGTACAGGAACTGGGATGTTCAGTGTGTGAGAGGGTGTACAGGGAGTGAGATGGTCAGTGTGAGAGAGGGTGTACAGGGACTGGGATGGTCAGTGCGTGAGAGGGTGTACAGGGAGTGAGATGGTCAGTGTGTGAGATGGTGTACAGGGACCGGATGGTCAGTGTGTGAGAGGGTGTCCAGGGATTGAGATGGTCAGTGTGTGAGAGGGTGTACAGGGACTGGGATGATCAGTGTGTGAGAGGGTGTACAGGGACTGGGATGGTCAGTGTGTGAGAGAGTGTACAGGGTATGGGATGGTCAGTGTGTGAGAGGGTGTACAGGGTCTGGGATGGTCAGTGTGTGAGAGGTTGTACAGGGTCTGGGATGGTCAGTGTGTGAGAGGGTGTACAGGGAGTGAGATGGTCAGTGTGTGAGAGGGTGTACAGGGACTGGGATGGTCAGTGTGAGAGGGTGTACAGGGAGTGAGATGTTCAGTGTGTGAGAGGGTGTACAGGGTCTGGGATGGTCAGTGTGTGAGAGGGTGGACAGGGAGTGAGAGGGTCAGTGTGTGAGTGGGTGTACAGGGACTGGGGTGGTCAGAGTGTGAGAGGGTGTACAGGGAGTGAGATGGTCAGCGTGTGAGAGGGTGTACAGGGAGTGAGATGGTCAGTGTGTGAGAGGGTGTACAGGGAGTGAGATGGTCAGTGTGTGAGAGGGTGTACAGGGTCTGGGATGGTCAGTGTGTGAGAGGGTGTACAGGGAGTGAGATTGTCAGTGTGTGACAGGGTGTACAGGGACTGGGATGGTCAGTGTGTGAGAGGGTGGACAGGGACTGGGGTGGTCAGTGTGTGAGAGGGTGGACAGGGACTAGGGTGGTCAGTATGTGAGAGGGTGTACAGGGTCTGGGATGGTCAGTGTGTGAGAGGGTGTACAGGGACTGGGATGGTCAGTGTCTGAGAGCGTGTACAGGGAGTGAGATGGTCAGTGTGTGAGAGGGTGTACAGTTCTGGGATGGTCAGTGTGTGAGAGGGTGTACAGGGACTGGGATGGTCAGTGTGTGAGAGGGTGTACAGGGAGTGAGATGGTCAGTGTGTAAGACGGTGTACAGCGTCTGGAATGGTCAGTGTCTGAGAGGGTGTACAGGGTCTGGGATGGTCAGTGTGTGAGAGGGTGTACAGGGAGTGAGATGGTCAGTGTGTGAGAGGGTGTACAGGGTCTGGGATGGTCAGTGTGTGAGAGGGTGCACAGGAACTGGGATGGTCAGTGTGTGAGTGGGTGTACAGGGACTGGGATGGTCAGTGTGTGAGAGGGTGTATAGGGAGTGGGGTGGTCAGTGTGTGAGAGGGTGGACAGGGTCTGGGATGGTCAGTGTCTGAGAGGGTGTACAGGGTCTGGGATGGTCAGTGTGTGAGAGGGTGTACAGGGAGTGAGATGGTCAGTGTGTGAGAGGGTGTACAGGGAGTGGGATAGTCAGTGTGTGAGAGGGTGTACTGGGACTGGGGTGGTCAGTGTGTGAGAGGGTGTACAGGGAGTGGGATAGTCAGTGTGTGAGACGGTGTACAGGGTCTGGGGTGGTCAGTGTGTGAGATGGTGTACAGGGAGTGAGATGGTCAGTGTGTGAGAGGGTGTCCAGGGTCTGGGATGGTCATTGTGTGAGAGGGTGTACAGGAACTGGGATGGTCAGTGTGTGAGAGGGTGTACAGGGTCTGGGATCATCAGTGTGTGAGAGGGTGTACAGGGAGTGAGATGGTCAGTGTGTGAGAGGGTGGACAGGGAGTGAGATGGTCAGTGTGTGAAAGGGTGTACAGGGTCTCGGGTGGTCAGTGTGTGAGAGGGTGTACAGGGAGTGAGATGGTCAGTGTGTGAGAGGGTGTACAGGGACTGGGGTGGTCAGTGTGTGAGAGGGTGTACAGGGAGTGAGATGGTCAGTGTGTGAGAGGGTGTACAGGGAGTGAGACAGTCAGTGTGTGAGAGTGTGTAAAGGGAGTGAGATGGTCAGTGTGTGAGAGGGTGTACAGGGAGTGAGATGGTCAGTGTGTGAGAGGGTGTACAGGGTCTGGGATGGTCAGTGTGTGAGAGGGTGTACAGGGACTGGGATGGTCAGTGTGTGACAGGGTGTACAGGGAGTGAGATGGTCAGTGTGTGAGAGGGTGTACAGGGACTGGGATGGTCAGTGTGTGAGAGGGTGTCCAGGGACTGGGATGGTCAGTTTGTGAGAGGGTGTACAGGGACTGGGATGGTCAGTTTGTGAGAGGGTGTACAGGGACTGGGATGGTCAGTGTGTGAGAGGGTGTCCAGGGAGTGAGATGGTCAGTGTGTGAGAGGGTGTACAGGGACTGGGATGGTCAGTGTGTGAGAGGGAGGACCGGGAGTGAGATCGTCAGTGTGTGAGGGGGTGTACAGGGAGTGAGATGGTCAGTGTGTGAGAGGGTGTACAGGGTCTGGGATGGTCAGTGTGTGAGAGGGTGTACTGGGTCTGGGATGGTCAGTGTGTGAGAGGGTGTACACGGACTGGGATGGTCAGTGTGTGAGAGGGTGTACAGGGTCTGGGATGGTCAGTGTGTGAGAGGGTGTACAGGGACTGGGATGGTCAGTGTGTGAGAGGGTGTACAGGGAGTGAGATGGTCAGTGTGTGAGAGGGTGTACAGGGAGTGAAATGGTCAGTTTGTGAGAGGGTGTACAGGGAGTGAGATGGTCAGTGTGTGAGAGGGTGTACAGGGAGTGAGATGGTCAGTGTGTGAGAGGGTGTACAGGGACTGGGATGGTCAGTGTGTGAGAGGGTGTACTGGGAGTGAGATGGTCAGTGTGTGAGAGAGTGTACAGGGACTGGGATGGTCAGTGTGTGAGAGGGTGTACAGGGAGTGAGATGGTCAGTGTTTGAGAATGTGTACAGGGACTGGGATGGTCAGTGTGTGAGAGGGTGTACAGGAGTGAGATGGTCAGTGTGTGAGAGGGTGTACAGGGACTGGGATGGTCAGTGTGTGAGAGGGTGTACTGGGACTGGGGTGGTCAGTGTGTGAGAGGCGGTACAGGGACTGGGATGGTCAGTGTGTGAGAGGGTGTCCAGGGAGTGAGATGGTCAGTGTGTGAGAGGGTGTACAGGGACTGGGATGGTCAGTGTGTGAGAGGGTGTACAGGGACTGGGATGGTCAGTGTGTGAGAGGGTGCACAGGGACAGGGATGGTCAGTGTGTGAGAGGGTGTACAGGGAGTGAGATGGTCAGTGTGTGAGAGTGTGTACAGGGACAGGGATGGTCAGTGTGTGAGAGGGTGTACAGGGAGTGAGATGGTCAGTGTGTGAGAGAGTGTACAGGGTCTGGGATGGTCAGTGTGTGAGAGGGTGTACAGGGTCTGGGATGGTCAGTGTGTGAGAGGGTGTACAGGGTCTGGGATTGTTAGTGTGTGAGAGATTGTACAGGGTCTGGGATGGTCAGTGTGTGAGAGGGTGTACAGGGAGTGAGATGGTCTGTTTGTGAGAGGGTGTACAGGGACTGGGATGGTCAGTGTGTGAGAGGGTGTACAGGGAGTGACATGGTCAGTGTGTGAGAGGGTGTACAGGGTCTGGGATGGTCAGTGTGTGAGAGGGTGTACAGGGAGTGAGAGGGTCAGTGTGTGAGAGGGTGTCCAGGGACTGGGGTGGTCAGTGTGTGAGAGGGTGTACAGGGAGTGAGATGGTCAGTGTGTGAGAGGGTGTACAGGGAGTGAGATGGTCAGTGTCTGAGAGGGTGTACAGGGAGTGAGATGGTCAGTGTGTGAGGGGGTATACAGGGAGTGAGATGGTCAGTGTGTGAGAGGGTGTACAGGGAGTGAGATGGTCAGTGTGTGAGAGGGTGTACAGGGTCTGGGATGGTCAGTGTGTGAGAGGGTGTACAGGGTCTGGGATGGTCAGTGTGTGAGACGGTGTACAGGGAGTGACATGGTCAGTGTGTGAGAGGGTGTACAGGGTCTGGGATGGTCAGTGTGTGAGAGGGTGTACAGGGAGTGAGAGGGTCAGTGTGTGAGAGGGTGTACAGGGACTGGGGTGGTCAGTGTGTGAGAGGGTGTACAGGGAGTGAGATGGTCAGTGTGTGAGAGGGTGTACAGGGAGTGAGATGGTCAGTGTGTGAGAGGGTGTACAGGGAGTGAGATGGTCAGTGTGTGAGGGGGTATACAGGGAGTGAGATGGTCAGTGTGTGAGAGGGTGTACAGGGAGTGAGATGGTCAGTGTGTGAGAGGGTGTACAGGGTCTGGGATGGTCAGTGTGTGAGAGGGTGTACAGGGTCTGGCATGGTCAGTGTGTGAGAGGGTGTACAGGGACTGGGGTGGTCAGTGTGTGAGAGGGTGTACAGGGACTGGGGTGGTCAGTGTGTGAGAGGGTGTACAGGGAGTGAGACGGTCAGTGTGTGAGAGGGTGTACAGGGAGTGAGATGGTCAGTGTGTGAGAGGGTGTACAGGGAGTGAGATGGTCAGTGTGTGAGAGGGTGACAGGGTCTGGGATGGTCAGTGTGTGAGAGGGTGTACAGGGAGTGAGATTGTCAGTGTGTGACAGTGTGTACAGGGACTGGGATGGTCAGTGTGTGAGAGGGTGTACAGGGTCTGGGATGGTCAGTGTGTGAGAGGGTGCACAGGGAGTGCGATGGTCACTGTGTGAGAGGGTGTACAGTGTCTGGGATGGTAAGTGTGTGAGAGGGTGTACAGGGACAGGGATGGTCAGTGTCTGAGAGGGTGTGCAGGGAGTGAGATGGTCAGTGTGTGAGAGGGTGTACAGGATCTGGGATGGTCAGTGTGTGAGAGGGTGTACAGGGTCTGGGATGGTCAGTGTGTGAGATGGTGTACAGGGTCTGGGATGGTCAGTGTGTGAGAGGGTGTACAGGGTCTGGGATGGTTAGTGTGTGAGAGGTTTTACAGGGTCTGGGATGGTCAGTGTGTGAGAGGGTGTACAGGGAGTGAGATGGTCAGTGTGTGAGAGGGTGTACTGGGTCTGGGATGGTCAGTGTGTGAGAGGGTGTACAGGAAGTGAGAGGGTCAGTGTGTGAGAGGGTGTACAGGGACTGGGGTGGTCAGTGTGTGAGAGGGTGTACAGGGAGTGAGATGGTCAGTGTGTGAGAGGGTGTACAGGGAGTGAGATGGTCAGTGTGTGAGAGGGTGTACAGGGAGTGAGATGGTCAGTGTGTGAGAGGGTGTACAGGGAGTGAGATGGTCAGTGTGTGAGAGGGTGTACAGGGAGTGAGATGGTCAGTGTGTGAGAGGGTGTACAGGGTCTGGGATGGTCAGTGTGTGAGAGGGTGTACAGGGACTGGGGTGGTCAGTGTGTGAGAGGGTGTACAGGGAGTGAGATGGTCAGTGTGTGAGAGGGTGTACAGGGTCTGGGATGGTCAGTGTGTGAGAGGGTGTACAGGGTCTGGCATGGTCAGTGTGTGAGAGGGTGTACAGGGACTGGGATGGTCAGTGTGTGAGAGGGTGTACAGGGAGTGAGATGGTCAGTGTGTGAGAGGGTGTACAGGGAGTGAGATGGTCAGTGTGTGAGAGGGTGTACAGGGAGTGAGACAGTCAGTGTGTGAGAGGGTGTACAGGGAGTGAGATGGTCAGTGTGTGAGAGGGTGTACAGGGAGTGAGATGGTCAGTGTGTGAGAGGGTGTACAGGGAGTGAGATGGTCAGTGTGTGAGAGGGTGTACAGGGAGTGAGATGGTCAGTGTGTGAGAGGGTGTACAGGGAGTGAGATGGTCAGTGTGTGAGAGGGTGTACAGGGAGTGAGATGGTCAGTGTGTGAGAGGGTGTACAGGGAGTGAGATGGTCAGTGTGTGAGAGGGTGTACAGGGAGTGAGATGATCAGTGTGTGAGAGGGTGTACAGGGACTGGGGTGGTCAGTGTGTGAGAGGGTGTACAGGGAGTGAGATGGTCAGTGTGTGAGAGGGTGTACAGGGAGTGAGACGGTCAGTGTGTGAGAGGGTGTACAGGGAGTGAGATGGTCAGTGTGTGAGAGGGTGACAGGGTCTGGGATGGTCAGTGTGTGAGAGGGTGTACAGGGAGTGAGATTGTCAGTGTGTGACAGTGTGTACAGGGACTGGGATGGTCAGTGTGTGAGAGGGTGGACAGGGACTGGGGTGGTCAGTGTGTGAGAGGGTGGACAGGGACTGGGGTGGTCAGTGTGTGAGTGGGTGTACAGGGTCTGGGATGGTCAGTGTGTGAGAGGGTGCACAGGGAGTGGGATGGTCACTGTGTGAGAGGGTGTACAGGGTCTGGGATGGTAAGTGTGTGAGAGGGTGTACAGGGACTGGGATGGTCAGTGTCTGAGAGGGTGTGCAGGGAGTGAGATGGTCAGTGTGTGAGAGGGTGTACAGGGTCTGGGATGGTCAGTGTGTGAGAGGGTGTACAGGGTCTGGGATGGTCAGTGTGTGAGATGGTGTACAGGGTCTCGGATGGTCAGTGTGTGAGAGGGTGTACAGGGTCTGGGATGGTTAGTGTGTGAGAGGTTTTACAGGGTCTGGGATGGTCAGTGTGTGAGAGGGTGTACAGGGAGTGATATGGTCTGTTTGTGAGAGGGTGTACAGGGACTGGGATGGTCAGTGTGTGAGAGGGTGTACAGGGAGTGAGATGGTCAGTGTGTGAGAGGGTGTACTGGGTCTGGGATGGTCAGTGTGTGAGAGGGTGTACAGGAAGTGAGAGGGTCAGTGTGTGAGAGGGTGTACAGGGACTGGGGTGGTCAGTGTGTGAGAGGGTGTACAGGGAGTGAGATGGTCAGTGTGTGAGAGGGTGTACAGGGAGTGAGATGGTCAGTGTGTGAGAGGGTGTACAGGGAGTGAGATGGTCAGTGTGTGAGAGGGTGTACAGGGAGTGAGATGGTCAGTGTGTGAGAGGGTGTACAGGGAGTGAGATGGTCAGTGTGTGAGAGGGTGTACAGGGTCTGGGATGGTCAGTGTGTGAGAGGGTGTACAGGGACTGGGGTGGTCAGTGTGTGAGAGGGTGTACAGGGAGTGAGATGGTCAGTGTGTGAGAGGGTGTACAGGGACTGGGATGGTCAGTGTGTGAGAGGGTGTACAGGGAGTGAGATGGTCAGTGTTTGAGAGGGTGTACAGGGACTGGGATGGTCAGTTTGTGAGAGGGTGTACAGGAGTGAGATGGTCAGTGTGTGAGAGGGTGTACAGGGACTGGGATGGTCAGTGTGTGAGAGGGTGTACAGGGACTGGGATGGTCAGTGTGTGAGAGGGTGTACAGAGACTGGGATGGTCAGTGTGTGAGAGGGTGTCCAGGGAGTGAGATGGTCAGTGTGTGAGAGGGTGTACAGGGACTGGGATGGTCAGTGTGTGAGAGGGTGTACAGGGACTGGGATGGTCAGTGTGTGAGAGGGTGTACAGGGACTGGGATGGCCAGTGTGTGAGAGGGTGTACAGGGTCTGGGATGGTCAGTGTGTGAGAGGGTGTACAGGGAGTGAGATGGTCAGTGTGTGAGAGGGTGTACAGGGACTGGGATGGTCAGTGTGTGAGAGGGTGTACAGGGACAGGGAAGGTCAGTGTGTGAGAGGGTGTACAGGGAGTGAGATGGTCAGTGTGTGAGAGGGTGTACAGGGACTGGGATGGTCAGTGTGTGAGAGGGTGTACAGGGAGTGAGAGGGTCAGTGTGTGAGAGAGTGTACAGGGAGTGGGATGGTCAGTGTGTGAGAGGGTGTACAGGGAGTGAGAGGGTCTGTGTGTGAGAGGGTGTACAGGGTCTGGGATGGTCAGTGTGTGAGAGGGTGTACAGGGAGTGAGATGGTCAGTGTGTGAGAGGGTGTACAGGGAGTGGGATGGTCAGTGTGTGAGAGGGTGTACAGGGAGTGAGAGGGTCAGTGTGTGAGAGGGTGTACATGGACTGGGGTGGTCAGTGTGTGAGAGGGTGTACAGGGAGTGAGTTGGTCAGTGTGTGAGAGGGTGTACATGGACTGGGGTGGTCAGTGTGTGAGAGGGTGTACAGGGAGTGAGTTGGTCAGTGTGTGAGAGGGTGTACAGGGAGTGAGATGGTCAGTGTGTGAGAGGGTGTACAGGGAGTGAGATGGTCAGAGTGTGAGAGGGTGTACAGGGAGTGAGATGGTCAGTGTGTGAGAGGGTGTACAGGGAGTGAGATGGTCAGTGTGTGAGAGGGTGTACAGGGACTGGGATGGTCAGTGTGTGAGAGGGTGTACAGGGAGTGAGATGGTCAGTGTGTGAGAGGGTGTATGGGGTCTGGGATGGTCAGTGTGTGAGAGGGTGTACAGGAACTGGGGTGATCAGTGTGTGAGAGGGTGTACAGGGTCTGGGATGGTCAGTGTGTGAGAGGGTGTACAGGGAGTGAGATGGTCAGTGTGTGAGAGGGTGTACAGGGAGTGAGATGGTCAGTGTGTGAGAGGGTGTACAGGGAGTGGGGTGGTCAGTGTGTGAGAGGGTGTACAGTGACTGGGATGGTCAGTGTGTGAGAGGGTGTACAGGAACTGGGATGGTCAGTGTGTGAGAGGGTGTACAGGGACTGGGATGGTCAGTGTGTGAGAGGGTGTACAGGGAGTGGGGTGGTCAGTGTGTGAGTGGGTGGACAGGGTCTGGGATGGTCAGTGTCTGAGAGGGTGTACAGGGTCTGGTATGGTCAGTGTGTGAGAGGGTGTACAGGGAGTGAGATGGCCTGTGTGTGAGAGGGTGTACAGGGAGTGAGATGGTCAGTGTGTGAGAGGGTGTACAGGGACTGGGATGGTCAGTGTGTGAGAGGGTGTACAGGGAGTGAGATGGTCAGTGTGTGAGAGGGTGTACAGGGAGTGAGATGTTCAGTGTGTGAGAGGGTGTACAGGTTCTGGGGTGGTCAGTGTGTGAGATGGTGTACAGGGACTGGGATGGTCAGTGTGTGAGAGGGTGTACAGGGAGGGAGATGGTCAGTGTGTGAGAGGGTGTACAGGGAGTGAGACAGTCACTGTGTGAGAGGGTGTACAGGGAGCGAGATGGTCAGTGTGTGAGAGGGTGTACAGGGAGTGAGATGGTCAGTGTGTGAGAGGGTGTACAGGGTCTGGGATGGTCAGTGTGTGAGAGGGTGTACAGGGAGTGAGATGGTCAGTGTGTGAGAGGGTGTACAGGGACTGGGATGGTCAGTGTGTGAGAGGGTGTACAGTGAGTGAGATGGTCAGTGTGTGAGAGGGTGTACAGGGACTGGGGTGGTCAGTGTGTGAGAGGGTGGACAGGGACTGGGGTGGTCAGTGTGTGAGAGGGTGTACAGGGTCTGGGATGGTCAGTGTGTGAGAGGGTGTACAGGGTCTGGGATGGTCAGTGTGTGAGAGGGTGTACAGGGTCTGGGATGGTAAGTGTGTGAGAGGGTGTACAGGGACTGGGATGGTCAGTGTCTGAGAGGGTGTACAGGGAGTAAGATGGTCAGTGTGTGAGAGGGTGTACAGGGACTGGGATGGTCAGTGTGTGAGAGGGTGTACAGGGAGTGAGATGGTCAGTGTGTGAGAGGGTGTACAGGGAGTGGGATAGTCAGTGTGTGAGAGGGTGTACAGGGTCTGGGATGGTCAGTGTGTGAGAGGGTGTACAGGAACTGTGATGGTCAGTGTGTGAGAGGGTGTACAGGGACTGGGATGGCCAGTGTGTGAGAGGGTGTACAGGGTCTGGGATGGTCAGTGTGTGAGAGGGTGTACAGGGAGTGAGATGGTCAGTGTGTGAGAGGGTGTACAGGGACTGGGATGGTCAGTGTGTGAGAGGGTGTACAGGGACAGGGAAGGTCAGTGTGTGAGAGGGTGTACAGGGAGTGAGATGGTCAGTGTGTGAGAGGGTGTACAGGGACTGGGATGGTCAGTGTGTGAGAGGGTGTACAGGGAGTGAGAGGGTCAGTGTGTGAGAGAGTGTACAGGGAGTGGGATGGTCAGTGTGTGAGAGGGTGTACAGGGAGTGAGAGGGTCTGTGTGTGAGAGGGTGTACAGGGTCTGGGATGGTCAGTGTGTGAGAGGGTGTACAGGGAGTGAGATGGTCAGTGTGTGAGAGGGTGTACAGGGAGTGGGATGGTCAGTGTGTGAGAGGGTGTACAGGGAGTGAGAGGGTCAGTGTGTGAGAGGGTGTACATGGACTGGGGTGGTCAGTGTGTGAGAGGGTGTACAGGGAGTGAGTTGGTCAGTGTGTGAGAGGGTGTACATGGACTGGGGTGGTCAGTGTGTGAGAGGGTGTACAGGGAGTGAGTTGGTCAGTGTGTGAGAGGGTGTACAGGGAGTGAGATGGTCAGTGTGTGAGAGGGTGTACAGGGAGTGAGATGGTCAGAGTGTGAGAGGGTGTACAGGGAGTGAGATGGTCAGTGTGTGAGAGGGTGTACAGGGAGTGAGATGGTCAGTGTGTGAGAGGGTGTACAAGGTCTGGGATGGTCAGTGTGTGAGAGGGTGTACAGGGTCTGGGATGGTCAGTGTGTAAGAGGGTGTACAGGGACTGGGGTGGTCAGTGTGTGAGAGGGTGTACAGGGAGTGAGATGGTCAGTGTGTGAGAGGGTGTACAGGGACTGGGATGGTCAGTGTGTGAGAGGGTGTACAGGGAGTGAGATGGTCAGTGTGTGAGAGGGTGTATGGGGTCTGGGATGGTCAGTGTGTGAGAGGGTGTACAGGAACTGGGGTGATCAGTGTGTGAGAGGGTGTACAGGGTCTGGGATGGTCAGTGTGTGAGAGGGTGTACAGGGAGTGAGATGGTCAGTGTGTGAGAGGGTGTACAGGGAGTGAGATGGTCAGTGTGTGAGAGGGTGTACAGGGAGTGGGGTGGTCAGTGTGTGAGAGGGTGTACAGTGACTGGGATGGTCAGTGTGTGAGAGGGTGTACAGGAACTGGGATGGTCAGTGTGTGAGAGGGTGTACAGGGACTGGGATGGTCAGTGTGTGAGAGGGTGTACAGGGAGTGGGGTGGTCAGTGTGTGAGTGGGTGGACAGGGTCTGGGATGGTCAGTGTCTGAGAGGGTGTACAGGGTCTGGTATGGTCAGTGTGTGAGAGGGTGTACAGGGAGTGAGATGGCCTGTGTGTGAGAGGGTGTACAGGGAGTGAGATGGTCAGTGTGTGAGAGGGTGTACAGGGACTGGGATGGTCAGTGTGTGAGAGGGTGTACAGGGAGTGAGATGGTCAGTGTGTGAGAGGGTGTACAGGGAGTGAGATGTTCAGTGTGTGAGAGGGTGTACAGGTTCTGGGGTGGTCAGTGTGTGAGATGGTGTACAGGGACTGGGATGGTCAGTGTGTGAGAGGGTGTACAGGGAGGGAGATGGTCAGTGTGTGAGAGGGTGTACAGGGAGTGAGACAGTCACTGTGTGAGAGGGTGTACAGGGAGCGAGATGGTCAGTGTGTGAGAGGGTGTACAGGGAGTGAGATGGTCAGTGTGTGAGAGGGTGTACAGGGTCTGGGATGGTCAGTGTGTGAGAGGGTGTACAGGGAGTGAGATGGTCAGTGTGTGAGAGGGTGTACAGGGACTGGGATGGTCAGTGTGTGAGAGGGTGTACAGTGAGTGAGATGGTCAGTGTGTGAGAGGGTGTACAGGGACTGGGGTGGTCAGTGTGTGAGAGGGTGGACAGGGACTGGGGTGGTCAGTGTGTGAGAGGGTGTACAGGGTCTGGGATGGTCAGTGTGTGAGAGGGTGTACAGGGTCTGGGATGGTCAGTGTGTGAGAGGGTGTACAGGGTCTGGGATGGTAAGTGTGTGAGAGGGTGTACAGGGACTGGGATGGTCAGTGTCTGAGAGGGTGTACAGGGAGTAAGATGGTCAGTGTGTGAGAGGGTGTACAGGGACTGGGATGGTCAGTGTGTGAGAGGGTGTACAGGGAGTGAGATGGTCAGTGTGTGAGAGGGTGTACAGGGAGTGGGATAGTCAGTGTGTGAGAGGGTGTACAGGGTCTGGGATGGTCAGTGTGTGAGAGGGTGTACAGGAACTGTGATGGTCAGTGTGTGAGAGGGTGTACAGGGTCTGGGATCGTCAGTGTGTGAGAGGGTGTACAGGGAGTGAGATGGTCAGTGTGTGAGAGGGTGTACAGGGAGTGAGATGGTCAGTGTGTGAGAGGGTGTACAGGGAGTGAGATGGTCAGTGTGTGAGAGGTTGTATAGGGAGTGAGATGGTCAGTGTGTGAGAGGGTGGACAGGGACTGGGATGGTCAGTGTGTGAGAGGGTGTACAGGGTCTGGGATGGTCAGTGTGTGAGAGGGTGTACAGGGAGTGAGATGGTCAGTGTGTGAGAGGGTGTACAGGGAGTGGGATGGTCAGTGTGTGAGAGGGTGTACAGGGAGTGAGAGGGTCAGTGTGTGAGAGGGTGTACATGGACTGGGGTGGTCAGTGTGTGAGAGGGTGTACAGGGAGTGAGTTGGTCAGTGTGTGAGAGGGTGTACATGGACTGGGGTGGTCAGTGTGTGAGAGGGTGTACAGGGAGTGAGTTGGTCAGTGTGTGAGAGGGTGTACAGGGAGTGAGATGGTCAGTGTGTGAGAGGGTGTACAGGGAGTGAGATGGTCAGAGTGTGAGAGGGTGTACAGGGAGTGAGATGGTCAGTGTGTGAGAGGGTGTACAGGGAGTGAGATGGTCAGTGTGTGAGAGGGTGTACAGGGACTGGGATGGTCAGTGTGTGAGAGGGTGTACAGGGAGTGAGATGGTCAGTGTGTGAGAGGGTGTATGGGGTCTGGGATGGTCAGTGTGTGAGAGGGTGTACAGGAACTGGGGTGATCAGTGTGTGAGAGGGTGTACAGGGTCTGGGATGGTCAGTGTGTGAGAGGGTGTACAGGGAGTGAGATGGTCAGTGTGTGAGAGGGTGTACAGGGAGTGAGATGGTCAGTGTGTGAGAGGGTGTACAGGGAGTGGGGTGGTCAGTGTGTGAGAGGGTGTACAGTGACTGGGATGGTCAGTGTGTGAGAGGGTGTACAGGAACTGGGATGGTCAGTGTGTGAGAGGGTGTACAGGGACTGGGATGGTCAGTGTGTGAGAGGGTGTACAGGGAGTGGGGTGGTCAGTGTGTGAGTGGGTGGACAGGGTCTGGGATGGTCAGTGTCTGAGAGGGTGTACAGGGTCTGGTATGGTCAGTGTGTGAGAGGGTGTACAGGGAGTGAGATGGCCTGTGTGTGAGAGGGTGTACAGGGAGTGGGATGGTCAGTGTGTGAGAGGGTGTACAGGGACTGGGATGGTCAGTGTGTGAGAGGGTGTACAGGGAGTGAGATGGTCAGTGTGTGAGAGGGTGTACAGGGAGTGAGATGTTCAGTGTGTGAGAGGGTGTACAGGTTCTGGGGTGGTCAGTGTGTGAGATGGTGTACAGGGACTGGGATGGTCAGTGTGTGAGAGGGTGTACAGGGAGGGAGATGGTCAGTGTGTGAGAGGGTGTACAGGGAGTGAGACAGTCACTGTGTGAGAGGGTGTACAGGGAGCGAGATGGTCAGTGTGTGAGAGGGTGTACAGGGAGTGAGATGGTCAGTGTGTGAGAGGGTGTACAGGGTCTGGGATGGTCAGTGTGTGAGAGGGTGTACAGGGAGTGAGATGGTCAGTGTGTGAGAGGGTGTACAGGGACTGGGATGGTCAGTGTGTGAGAGGGTGTACAGTGAGTGAGATGGTCAGTGTGTGAGAGGGTGTACAGGGACTGGGGTGGTCAGTGTGTGAGAGGGTGGACAGGGACTGGGGTGGTCAGTGTGTGAGAGGGTGTACAGGGTCTGGGATGGTCAGTGTGTGAGAGGGTGTACAGGGTCTGGGATGGTCAGTGTGTGAGAGGGTGTACAGGGTCTGGGATGGTAAGTGTGTGAGAGGGTGTACAGGGACTGGGATGGTCAGTGTCTGAGAGGGTGTACAGGGAGTAAGATGGTCAGTGTGTGAGAGGGTGTACAGGGACTGGGATGGTCAGTGTGTGAGAGGGTGTACAGGGAGTGAGATGGTCAGTGTGTGAGAGGGTGTACAGGGAGTGGGATAGTCAGTGTGTGAGAGGGTGTACAGGGTCTGGGATGGTCAGTGTGTGAGAGGGTGTACAGGAACTGTGATGGTCAGTGTGTGAGAGGGTGTACAGGGACTGGGATGGCCAGTGTGTGAGAGGGTGTACAGGGTCTGGGATGGTCAGTGTGTGAGAGGGTGTACAGGGAGTGAGATGGTCAGTGTGTGAGAGGGTGTACAGGGACTGGGATGGTCAGTGTGTGAGAGGGTGTACAGGGACAGGGAAGGTCAGTGTGTGAGAGGGTGTACAGGGAGTGAGATGGTCAGTGTGTGAGAGGGTGTACAGGGACTGGGATGGTCAGTGTGTGAGAGGGTGTACAGGGAGTGAGAGGGTCAGTGTGTGAGAGAGTGTACAGGGAGTGGGATGGTCAGTGTGTGAGAGGGTGTACAGGGAGTGAGAGGGTCTGTGTGTGAGAGGGTGTACAGGGTCTGGGATGGTCAGTGTGTGAGAGGGTGTACAGGGAGTGAGATGGTCAGTGTGTGAGAGGGTGTACAGGGAGTGGGATGGTCAGTGTGTGAGAGGGTGTACAGGGAGTGAGAGGGTCAGTGTGTGAGAGGGTGTACATGGACTGGGGTGGTCAGTGTGTGAGAGGGTGTACAGGGAGTGAGTTGGTCAGTGTGTGAGAGGGTGTACATGGACTGGGGTGGTCAGTGTGTGAGAGGGTGTACAGGGAGTGAGTTGGTCAGTGTGTGAGAGGGTGTCCAGGGAGTGAGATGGTCAGTGTGTGAGAGGGTGTACAGGGAGTGAGATGGTCAGAGTGTGAGAGGGTGTACAGGGAGTGAGATGGTCAGTGTGTGAGAGGGTGTACAGGGAGTGAGATGGTCAGTGTGTGAGAGGGTGTACAAGGTCTGGGATGGTCAGTGTGTGAGAGGGTGTACAGGGTCTGGGATGGTCAGTGTGTAAGAGGGTGTACAGGGACTGGGGTGGTCAGTGTGTGAGAGGGTGTACAGGGAGTGAGATGGTCAGTGTGTGAGAGGGTGTACAGGGACTGGGATGGTCAGTGTGTGAGAGGGTGTACAGGGAGTGAGATGGTCAGTGTGTGAGAGGGTGTATGGGGTCTGGGATGGTCAGTGTGTGAGAGGGTGTACAGGAACTGGGGTGATCAGTGTGTGAGAGGGTGTACAGGGTCTGGGATGGTCAGTGTGTGAGAGGGTGTACAGGGAGTGAGATGGTCAGTGTGTGAGAGGGTGTACAGGGAGTGAGATGGTCAGTGTGTGAGAGGGTGTACAGGGAGTGGGGTGGTCAGTGTGTGAGAGGGTGTACAGTGACTGGGATGGTCAGTGTGTGAGAGGGTGTACAGGAACTGGGATGGTCAGTGTGTGAGAGGGTGTACAGGGACTGGGATGGTCAGTGTGTGAGAGGGTGTACAGGGAGTGGGGTGGTCAGTGTGTGAGTGGGTGGACAGGGTCTGGGATGGTCAGTGTCTGAGAGGGTGTACAGGGTCTGGTATGGTCAGTGTGTGAGAGGGTGTACAGGGAGTGAGATGGCCTGTGTGTGAGAGGGTGTACAGGGAGTGAGATGGTCAGTGTGTGAGAGGGTGTACAGGGACTGGGATGGTCAGTGTGTGAGAGGGTGTACAGGGAGTGAGATGGTCAGTGTGTGAGAGGGTGTACAGGGAGTGAGATGTTCAGTGTGTGAGAGGGTGTACAGGTTCTGGGGTGGTCAGTGTGTGAGATGGTGTACAGGGACTGGGATGGTCAGTGTGTGAGAGGGTGTACAGGGAGGGAGATGGTCAGTGTGTGAGAGGGTGTACAGGGAGTGAGACAGTCACTGTGTGAGAGGGTGTACAGGGAGCGAGATGGTCAGTGTGTGAGAGGGTGTACAGGGAGTGAGATGGTCAGTGTGTGAGAGGGTGTACAGGGTCTGGGATGGTCAGTGTGTGAGAGGGTGTACAGGGAGTGAGATGGTCAGTGTGTGAGAGGGTGTACAGGGACTGGGATGGTCAGTGTGTGAGAGGGTGTACAGTGAGTGAGATGGTCAGTGTGTGAGAGGGTGTACAGGGACTGGGGTGGTCAGTGTGTGAGAGGGTGGACAGGGACTGGGGTGGTCAGTGTGTGAGAGGGTGTACAGGGTCTGGGATGGTCAGTGTGTGAGAGGGTGTACAGGGTCTGGGATGGTCAGTGTGTGAGAGGGTGTACAGGGTCTGGGATGGTAAGTGTGTGAGAGGGTGTACAGGGACTGGGATGGTCAGTGTCTGAGAGGGTGTACAGGGAGTAAGATGGTCAGTGTGTGAGAGGGTGTACAGGGACTGGGATGGTCAGTGTGTGAGAGGGTGTACAGGGAGTGAGATGGTCAGTGTGTGAGAGGGTGTACAGGGAGTGGGATAGTCAGTGTGTGAGAGGGTGTACAGGGTCTGGGATGGTCAGTGTGTGAGAGGGTGTACAGGAACTGTGATGGTCAGTGTGTGAGAGGGTGTACAGGGTCTGGGATCGTCAGTGTGTGAGAGGGTGTACAGGGAGTGAGATGGTCAGTGTGTGAGAGGTTGTATAGGGAGTGAGATGGTCAGTGTGTGAGAGGGTGGACAGGGACTGGGATGGTCAGTGTGTGAGAGGGTGTACAGGGAGTGAGATGGTCAGTGTGTGAGAGGGTGTACAGGGACCGGGATGGTCAGTGTGTGAGAGGGTGTACAGGGTCTGGTATGGTCAGTGTGTGAGAGGGTGTAAATGGACTGGAATGGTCAGTGTGTGAGAGGGTGTACAGGGTCTGGGATGGTCAGTGGTGAGAGGGTGTACAGGGAGTGAGATGGTCAGTGTGTGAGAGGGTGTACAGGGTCTGGGATGGTCAGTGTGTGAGAGGGTGTACAGGGTCTGGGATGGTCAGTGTGTGAGAGGGTGTACAGGGTCTGGGATGGTCAGTGTGTGAGACGGTGTACAGGGTCTGAGATGGTCAGTGTGTGAGAGGGTGTACACGGTCTGGGATGGTCAGTGTGTGAGAGGGTGTACAGGTAGTGAGATGGTCAGTGTGTGAGAGTACAGGGACTGGGATGGTCAGTGTGTGAGAGGGTGTACAGGGAGTGAGATTGTCAGTGTGTGAGAGTGTGTACAGGGACTGGGATGGTTAGTGTGTGAGAGGGTGTACAGGGACTGGGATGGTCAGTGTGTGAGAGGGTGTACAGGGACTGGGATGGTTAGTGTGTGAGAGGGTGTACAGGGACTGGGATGGTCAGTGTGTGAGAGGGTGTACAGGGACTGGGATGGTTAGTGTGTGAGAGGGTGTACAGGGACTGGGATGGTCAGTGTGTGAGAGGGTGTACAGGGACTGGGATGGTCAGTGTGTGAGAGGGTGGACAGGGAGTGAGATGGTCAGTGTGTGAGAGGGTGGACAGGGAGTGAGATGGTCAGTGTGTGAGAGGGTGTACAGGGAGTGAGATGGTCAGTGTGTGAGAGGGTGGACAGGGAGTGAGATGGTCAGTGTGTGAGAGGGTGTACAGGGAGTGAGATGGTCAGTGTGTGAGAGGGTGTACAGGGACCGGGATGGTCAGTGTGTGAGAGGGTGTACAGGGAGTGAGATGGTCAGTGTGTGAGAGGGTGTACAGGATCTGGGATGGTCAGTGTGTGAGAGGGTGTACAGGGTCTGGGATGGTCAGTGTGTGAGAGGGTGTACAGGGACTGGGATGGTCAGTGTGTGAGAGGGTGTACAGGGTCTGGGATGGTCAGTGGTGAGAGGGTGTACAGGGAGTGAGATGGTCAGTGTGTGAGGGTGTACAGGGTCTGGCATGGTCAGTGTGTGAGAGGGTGTACAGGGTCTGGGATGGTCAGTGTGTGAGAGGGTGTACAGGGTCTGGGATGGTCAGTGTGTGAGACGGTGTACAGGGTCTGAGATGGTCAGTGTGTGAGAGGGTGTACAGGGACTGGGATGGTCAGTGTGTGAGAGGGTGTACAGGGAGTGAGATGGTCAGTGTGTGAGAGGGTGTACAGGGTCTGGGATGGTCAGTGTGTGAGAGGGTGTACAGGTAGTGAGATGGTCAGTGTGTGAGAGTACAGGGACTGGGATGGTCAGTGTGTGAGAGGGTGTACAGGGACTGTGATGGTCAGTGTGTGAGAGGGTGTACAGGGACTGGGATGGTTAGTGTGTGAGAGGGTGTACAGGGACTGGGATGGTCAGTGTGTGAGAGGGTGTACAGGGACTGGGATGGTCAGTGTGTGAGAGGGTGTACAGGGACTGGGATGGTTAGTGTGTGAGAGGGTGGACAGGGAGTGAGATGGTCAGTGTGTGAGAGGGTGGACAGGGAGTGAGATGGTCAGTGTGTGAGAGGGTGTACAGGGAGTGAGATGGTCAGTGTGTGAGAGGTTGTACAGGATCTGGGATGGTCAGTGTGTGAGAGGGTGTACAGGGTCTGGGATGGTCAGTGTGTGAGAGGGTGTACAGGGACTGGGATGGTCAGTGTGTGAGAGGGTGTACAGGGTCTGGGATGGTCAGTGGTGAGAGGGTGTACAGGGTGTGAGATGGTCAGTGTGTGAGAGGGTGTACAGGGTCTGGGATGGTCAGTGTGTGAGAGGGTGTACAGGTAGTGAGATGGTCAGTGTGTGAGAGTACAGGGACTGGGATGGTCAGTGTGTGAGAGGGTGTACAGGGACTGTGATGGTCAGTGTGTGAGAGGGTGTACAGGGACTGGGATGGTTAGTGTGTGAGAGGGTGTACAGGGACTGGGATGGTCAGTGTGTGAGAGGGTGTACAGGGACTGGGATGGTTAGTGTGTGAGAGGGTGTACAGGGACTGGGATGGTCAGTGTGTGAGAGGGTGTACAGGGACTGGGATGGTTAGTGTGTGAGAGGGTGGACAGGGAGTGAGATGGTCAGTGTGTGAGAGGGTGGACAGGGAGTGAGATGGTCAGTGTGTGAGAGGGTGTACAGGGAGTGAGATGGTCAGTGTGTGAGAGGGTGGACAGGGAGTGAGATGGTCAGTGTGTGAGAGGGTGTACAGGGAGTGAGATGGTCAGTGTGTGAGAGGGTGTACAGGGACCGGGAAGGTCAGTGTGTGAGAGGGTGTCCAGGGAGTGAGATGGTCAGTGTGTGAGAGGGTGTACAGGGTCTGGGATGGTCAGTGTGTGAGAGGTTGTACATGGACTGGGATGGTCAGTGTGTGAGAGGGTGTACAGGGAGTGAGATGGTCAGTGTGTGAGAGGGTGTACAGGGACTGGGATGGTCAGTGTGTGAGAGGGTGTACAGGGACTGGGATGGTCAGTGTGTGAGAGGGTGTACAGGGAGTGAGAGGGTCAGTGTGAGAGGGTGTACAGGGACTGGGATGGTCAGTGTGTGAGAGGGTGTACAGGGAGTGAGATGGTCAGTGTGTGAGAGGGTGTACAGTGAGTGGGATGGTCAGTGTGTGAGAGGATGTACAGGGAGTGAAATGGTCAGTGTGTGAGAGGGTGTACAGGGACTGGGATGGTCAGTGTGTGAGAGGGCGTACAGGGACTGGGATGGTCAGTGTGTGAGAGGGTGTACAGGGAGTGTGATGGTCAGTGTGTGAGAGGGCGTACAGGGACTGGAATGGTCAGTGTGTGAGAGGGTGTACAGGGACTGGGATGGTCAGTGTGTGAGAGGGTGTACAGGGAGTGAGATGGTCAGTGTGTGAGAGAGTGTACAGGGACTGGGATGGTCAGTGAGTGAGAGGGTGGACAGGGAGTGAGATGGTCAGTGTGTGAGAGAGTGTACAGGGAGTGAGATGGTCAGTGTGTGAGAGGGTATACAGGGACTGGGATGGTCAGTGTGTGAGAGGGTGTACAGGGAGTGAGATGGTCAGTGTATGAGAGGGTGTACAGGGAGTGAGATGGTCAGTGTGTGAGAGGGTGTACAGGGACTGGGATGGTCAGTGTGTGAGAGGGTGTACAGGGTCTGGGATGGTCAGTGTGTGAGAGGGTGTACAGGGACTGGGATGGTCAGTGTGTGAGAGGGTGTACAGGGAGTGAGATGGTCAGTGTGTGAGAGGGTGTACAGGGAGTGAGATGGTCAGTGTGTGAGAGGGTGTACAGGGAGTGAGATGGTCAGTGTGCGAGAGGGTGTACAGGGAGTGAGATGGTCAGTGTGTGAGAGGGTGTACAGGGAGTGAGATGGTCAGTGTGAGAGGGTGTACAGGGACTGGGATGGTCAGTGTGTGAGAGGGTGTACAGGGACTGGGATGGTCAGTGTGTGAGAGGGTGTACAGGGAGTGAGATGGTCAGTGTGTGAGAGAGTGTACAGGGAGTGAGATGGTCAGTGAGTGAGAGGGTGTACAGGGTCTGGGATGGTCAGTGTGTGAGAGGGTGTACAAGGAGTGAGATGGTCAGTGTGTGAGAGAGTGTACAGGGACTGGGATGGTCAGTGTGTGAGAGGGTGTACAGGGAGTGAGATGGTCAGTGTGTGAGAGGGTGTACAGGGTCTGGGATGGTCAGTGTGTGAGAGGGTGTACAGGGTCTGGGATGGTCAGTGTGTGAGAGGGTGTACAGGGAGTGAGATGGTCAGTGTGTGAGAGGGTGTACAGGGACTGGGATGGTCAGTGTGTGAGAGGGTGTACAGGGAGTGAGATGGTCAGTGTGTGAGAGGGTGTCCAGGCAATTTGTCTGTAAATTCTATGTTTACAATATATTGACACCCTTACATTGTCATGACATATCACCTTGTAATGACACCATTACATCGTAATGATACCATTATGTTGTAATGACGCTGTGATGAATGTAGGAAATTGTTATATATTATATTTTATATTTGTTGCAGTAATGTTATTGAAAACCATGGTTTGATTTTGGAGGATCCCGGAGTTTTAGATAACTTATGACCTGACAAACAGGTCAAAGAACAAAGAACAAGAACAATGCAGCAGAGGAACAGGCCCTTCAGCCCTCCAAGCCTGTACCTGTCATGATCCCAACCTTTGCCAAAATCCTCTCCGCATCGCTAACACCCTCCAGACCAGGCAACACCCTGGCAAACCTCCTCTGCACCCTCTCCAAAGCCTCCACATCCTCTGTCATGAGGCGACCAGAATTGTGTGCAATATTCCAAATGCAGCCTTACCAAGGTTCTATACAACTGTAGCATGACTTGCCAGTTTTTATACTCGATGTCCTGTCCAATGAAGGCAAGCATTCCGTATGCTTTCTCGACTACCTTGTCCACTTGTGTTGCCACCTTCAAAGATCTGTCGACCTGCACGCCCAGATCTCTCTGACTTTCTTTATTCCTAAGAGTTTTACCATTTTCTGTATATTTTCCCTCTATGTTAGACCGACCAAAATGCATTACCTCACATTTGACTGGATTAAACTCCATTTGTAATTTCTCTGCCCAAGTCTCCAACCTATCTATGTCATACTGTATCCACCAACCTCATTGTCATCCGTGAACTTATTAATCAGACTGGCTACATTTTCCTCCAAATCGTTTGTGCACACCACAACCAACAGAGGCCCCAGCACCGATCCCTGTGGAACACCACTAGTCACAACCTTCCATTCAGAAAAACAACCTTCTGCTGTTACCCTTTGCCTTCTGTGACCGAGCCAGTTCTGTATCTATCTTACCACCTCACCTCTGATCCCGTGTGACTTCACCTTTTGTACCAGTCTGCCATGGGGCACCTTGTTAAAGGCTTTACTGAAGTCCATGTAAACAACATCCACCCTTCATCAATCATCTTTGTCACCTCCTCAAAAACCCGATCAAGTTAGTGAGGCTCAACCTCCCCGTCACAAAACCACGCTGTCTATCGCTGATCACAGAATTTACAGTGCAGAAGGAGGCCATTCGGCCCATCGAGTCTTCACCAGCCCTTGGAAAGAGCACCCTACTCAAGCCCATGCCTCAACCCTATCCCCGTAACCCAGTAACCCCACTTAATCTTTTTGGACACTAAGGGAAATTTAGCATAGCCAATCCACCTAACGCCCACATCTTTGGACTGTGGGAGGAAACCGGAGCACCCGGAGGAAACCCACGCACACACGGGGGAGAACGTGCAGACTCCGTACAGACAGTGACCCAAGCCGGGAATCGAACCTGGGTCCCTGGAGCTGTGAAGCAACTGTGCTAACCACTAGCCTACCGTGCTACCCCAATGGACACGAATGATGTGTCCATTTGTTTCCAAATGGGTATATACCCTGTCCCTGAGAATTCTCTCCAATAGTTTACCGACTACCGACGTGAGGCTCACCGGCCTATAGTTTCCTGGATTATCCCTGCTACCTTTCTTAAACAGTGGTACCACATTAGCTATTCTCCAGTCCTCTGGGATCGCCAATGATGATACAAAGATGTCAGTCAAGGCCCCAGCAATTTCCTCCCTTGCTTTTCTCAGTATTCTGCGGTTAGTCCCATCTGGTCCAGGAGACTTATCTACCAGGAAACATCCAACACCTCCTTTTCAATGTTAACATGACCCAGACTCTCCATACACCCGACCCAAGAATCATCTTCCACAAAGTCCTTTACTTTGGCGAACACTGATGCAAAGTATTCATATAGTACCTTGCCCATTTCCTCTGGCTCAACACATAGATTCCCCCCACTGTCCTTAAGTGGTCCAATCTTTCCCTGGCCACCCTCTTGCTAGTTACGTATGAATAAAAAGCTTTGGGATTCACCTTAATCCTACTTGCCAAGGACCTTTCATGACCCCTCCTAGCCCTCCTAATATCCCGCTTCAATACCTTCCTACTTTCTATATACTGCTCAAGGATTTTGACTGTCCCACCATTCTGGACCGTACAAACCCTCCTTTTATTTTTTGACGAAGTTAACAAACAAACAGAGAAGAACAAAGAAATGTACAGCACAGGAACAGGCCCTTCGGCCCTCCAAGCCCGTGCCGACTATACTGCCCGACTAAACTACAATCTTCTACACTTCCGGGGTCCGTATCCCTCTATTCCCATCCTATTCATGTATTTGTCAAGATGCCCCTTAAATGTCACTATCGTCCCTGCTTCCACCACCACCTCCGGTAGCGAGTTCCAGGCACCCACTACCCTCTGCGTAAAAACCTTGCCTCGTACATCTACTCTAAACCTTGCCCCTCTCACCTTAAACCTATGCCCCCTAGTAATTGACCCCTCGACCCTGGGAAAAAGTCTCTGACTATCCACTCTGTCTATGCCCCTCATAATTTTGTAGACCTCTATCAGGTTGCCCCTCAACCTCCGTCATTCCAGTGAGAACAAACCAAGTTTAATCAACCTTTCCTCATAGCTAATGCCCGCCATACCAGGCAACATCCTGGTAAATCTCTTCTGCACCCTTTCTAAAGCCTCCACATCCTTCTGGTAGTGTGGCGACCAGAATTGAACACTATACTCCAAGTGTGGCCTAACTAAGGTTCTATACAGCTGCAACATGACTTGCCAACTCTTATACTCAATGCCCCGGCCAATGAAGGCAAGCATGCCGTATGCCTTCTTGACTACCTTCTCCACCTGTGTTGCCTCTTTCAGTGACCTGTGGACCTGTACACCAAGATCTCCCTGACTGTCAATACTCTTGAGGGTTCT
This sequence comes from Scyliorhinus torazame, assembly GCF_047496885.1. Taxonomy (NCBI): domain Eukaryota; kingdom Metazoa; phylum Chordata; class Chondrichthyes; order Carcharhiniformes; family Scyliorhinidae; genus Scyliorhinus; species Scyliorhinus torazame. Next base: position 6,437,342 of record NC_092715.1, read on the forward strand.
GCCATTCACTGTATATTCCCTACCTGTATTAGACCTAAGTTCCAAGGCTCCCTAAACTTCCCAGACTTATCCTTCATTCTCTCAGGAATGTGACTTCCCTGAATCCTAATCAACTGTCGCTTGAAAGACTCCCACATGTCCAATGTTGATTTACCCTCCAACAGCCGCACCCAATCCAGATTCTTCAATTCCTGACTAATGTTATCGTACAAAGAACGAAGAACAATACAGCACAGGAACAGGCCCTTCAGCCCTCCAAGCCTGTACTGGTCATGATACCAACCTTGGCCAAAACCCTCAGCACTTCCTTGTGCCGTATCCCTCTATCCCCATCCTGTCCATGTGTTTGTCAAGATGCCTTTTGAACGCCGTTAATGTATCTGCTTCCACAACCGCCCCTGGCAACGCGTTCCAGGCACTCACCACCCTCTAAATAAAAAAACCTGCCTCGCACATCTCCTCTAAACTTTGCCCCAAGGACCTTAAACCTGTGCCCCCTGGTGACTGACCCCTCCACCCTGGGAATGAGGGCCTGCCCATCCACTCTATCCATGCCCCTCATAATCTTGTAGACCTCTCTCAGGTCACCCCTCAACCTCTGTCTTTCTATTGAAATCAGTCCGAGTCTATTCAGCCTCTCCGCATAGCTGACACCCTCCAGACCGGGCAACATCCTGGTAAACCTCCTCTGCACGCTCTCCAAAGCCTCCACATCCTTCTGGTAATGTGGCGACCAGAATTGTGCTCAATATTCCAAGCGTGGCCTTACCAAGGTTCTATATAACTACAGCTTGACTTGCCAGTTTTTATACTCGATGTCCCATCCAATGAAGGCAAGCATTCCGTATGCTTTCTTGACTACCTTATCCACTTGTGTTGCCACCTTCGTAATTTCCCTTTCCCCAGTTTAACACCTTAACGCGAGGGTTACCCTCATCCCTGTCCAAAAGTGCCCTAAAACTTACAGAATTGTGGTCACTAATCCCAAAATGTTCCCCGACTGGAACCTCAACCACCTGCCCAGGCTCATTCCCCAATACCAGGTCCAGTCCTGTCCCTTCCCTAGTTGGACTATCTACATAGTGCATCAGGAAGGCTTCCTGCCCCACCCAAGCCCCCAGCACTAAGTGAATCCCAGTCAATATTGGGGGAATTAAAATCCCCTACCATGACAACCCTGTTATGGTGCACCTGTGCAAAACCTCTCTACCTATCTGCTCCTCTATCCCTAGCTAGCCTGTAGGGGGGACTGTAATAAACCCCCAACATTGTGATTGCCCCCTTCCTGTTCCTGAGCTCTACCCAGATTGCCTCATTGCGTGAACCCTCCGAGGTGCTCCCCCCGCAGTACGGCTATAATATTCTCCTTAACCAGTAATGCTACTCCCCCACCCCTTTTATATCCCCCTCTATCTCTCCTGAAGCATCTATACCCTCCAATGTTCCGCTGCCAATCCTGCCCTTCCTTTAACCACGTTGCTGTGATAGCCATATGTCATGTGATATCTTAGTGGGAGGTGACAAAAGATTGCCACATGATGTAATTGAGGGGCGGAGCCAGGTCTGGCTGTAGTTTGCAGTTTGCCACAGGATTGGGCAGCACGTTAGCACAGTGGTTAGCGCTACTGCTTCACAGCGCTAGGGTCCCAGGTTCGATTCCTGGCTTGGGTCACTGTCTGTGTGGAGTCTGCACGTTCTCCCCGTGTTTGCGTGGGTTTCCTCCAGGTGCTCCGGTTTCCTCCCACAAGTCCCGAAAGACGTGATGTTAGGTGAATTGGACATTCTGAATTCTCCCTTAGTGTACCCGAACAGGCGCCGGAATGTGGCGACTAGGGGCTTTTCACAGTAACTTCATTGCAGTGTTAATGTAAGCCCACTTGTGACACTTAGAATAATAAAAATAATGTTATTATTATTAGTAAAGATTATTATTATCAAACCAACACCATTACATTATAAAGATACTATTGTACCGTAACAACACCATTACTTTGTAATAGAACCATTACATTTACATTTTTTCAGAATTTCAATTGTTTTTACCTGAAATCCCAAACCAGTCTCAGCTGTCAAATGAAATATTGTAATCATGGCTTGTTCCCGATTTGACGCAGGGAGTAGTGGAAACGCAGTGGGAGGAACTGACCACTCTCCATTTTCCCACAAATACAATCAGAAGAGGTTGTCCTTCTTCATCCAGGAAATGGAAACAATTGAAAACCAGGATCTTCGACAGTTTCTCAGTCCCGTCACAGCTCAATATGATGCCCGGACTCTGAATCTCAGAATAAATATCCAACAGCGTCAATCCAGCTTGGGATAAGGTGTTAAATATCCCAGTGGAATAAATATTTTGCTCGGTCTTCAGTGCCTTTATTGTAGTACTATTACTCAAGGTACTCACAGAAGAGTGATCAAAGAAATGTTGAAATCGAGAGGTGTAAGGTGGTCTCAGGTCAGGACTTCAGTGAAGCCTTTGACAAGGTCTCTCATGGTAGACTGGTAAAAAAAGGTGAAGTCACACGGGATCAGAGGAGAGCTGGCAAGTTGGATACAGCACTGGCTTGGGCACAGAAGACAGAGGGTAGCAGTGGAAGGGTGCTTTTCTGAATGGAAAGCTGTGACTTGCAGCATTCCACAGGGTTCAGTTCTGGGACCTTTGTTGTTCGTGGTGTATATAAATGATTTGGAAGAAAATGTAGCTGGTCTGATTAGTAAGTTCGCAGGCGACACAAGCTGGCGGAGTTGCAGATAGTGAAGAGGATTGTCAGAGGATACAGCAAGATATAAACTGGTTGGAGTCTTGTGCGGCGAAATGGCAGATGGAGTTTAATCCGGACAAGTGCGACGTAACGCACTTTGGAAGGTCCAATGCAAGTAGGAATTACACAATAAATGGTAGAACTCTTGCGAATACTGACAGGCAGAGAGATGTGGGCGTGCATGTCCACCGATCACTGAAAGTGGCACCACACGTGGATAAGGTGGTCACGAAGGCATACGGCATGCTGGCCTTCATCGGTCGGGTCACTGAATCTAAAAATTGGCAAGTCATGTTGCAGCTGTACAGGACCTTAGTTAGGCCTCATTTGGAATATTGTGTACAGTTCTGGTCGCCACACTACCAGAAGGATGTGGAGGCTTTAGAGAGGGTGCAGAAGAGAATTACCAGAATGTTGCCTGGTATGGAGGGCATTAGCTACGAGGAGAGGTTAGATAAACTCGATCTGTTCTCACTGGAACGACGGAGGTTGAAAGGTGACCTGATCGGAGTCTACAATATTATGAGGAGCATAGACAGAGTGGATAGTCAGATGCTCTTTCCTAGGGTAGGAGAGTCAAGGACCAGGGGACATAGGTTTAAAGTGCATGGGGAAAAGTTCAGATCATATGTGCGAGGCACGTTTTTTTACACAGAGGGTGGTAAATGTATGGAAAACGCTGCCTGGGGAGGGGGTGGGAGCAGGTACGAAATCGGCATTTAAGGGGCATCAACACAAATATATGAATAGGGTGGGAATAGGGTGGGAATAGGGTGGGAATGGAAGGATACGGACTCCGTAAGTGCAGACGGTTTTAGTTTAGGCAGGTACCCTGGTCGGGGCAGGCTCGGAGGGCTGAAGGGCCTGTTCCTGTGCTGTATTGTTCTTTATTCTTTGAGAGCAAAGCTTTTGTTAACATAGAAGATTTAAGATAGATTTAAGGTACATCTTAAAGACTGATGAGGAGGCGGAGAGATTTCAGGATAGAAATCCTGAGCCTCAGTGGCTGGAGGAGGTTACAGAGAGAGGGGGAGACACAGAGTGATATGAAAACATAGAACATACAGTGCAGAAGGAGGCCATTCGGCCCATAGAGTCTGCACCGACCCACTTAAGCCCTCACTTCCACCCTAACCCCATAACCCAACAACCCCTCCCAACCTTTTTTGGTCACTAAGAGCAATTTATCACGGCCAATCCACCTAACCTGCCCGTCTTTGGACTGTGGGAGGAAACCGGAGCACCCGGAGGAAACCCACGCAGACACGGGGAGAACGTGCAGATTCCACACAGACAGTGACCCAGCGGGGAATCGAACCTGGGACCCTGGCGCTGTGAAGCCACAGTGCTAGCCACTGTGCTGCCGTGGTGCCCACTGGAAAACAAGGTTGAAAACAGGGAATAAACAGCTGGAGGGATAGGGCGCGCTGGGGGTAAAGACAATCTCAATGTAGCTTTCCTTTCCGTGCTAGGTGGAGATCGATCGGTTCCAGGACACATACCGATTTCTGCAGGATTACTACAAAGTGATGGAAAGGATCATCCCACCGGAAAAGAGCAGTGAATTTTCCCGCATCCCATTGGTTAACACAACTAATGTGCAGATACCCACCTCGGTGGCAGAGAACGGTCGGGAAACTGGGAGGTAAGATTTGGACAGGGCCTGCGTCGAGGTGCAGATTGAGGGTTTTCAATCCAGTAAACCTAGAATAGCAATGGAATAGGTGGATTCCTGGTGTCGCTGGTCAGGCCTGCATTTATTCTCCATCCCTAGTTGCCCTTCAGAAGGTGGGGGTGAGCTGCCTTCCTGAACCGCAGCAGTCCCGGCGGTGTAGGTACTCCCACTGTGCTGTTAGCGAGGGAGTTCCAGGATTTTGCCCCAGCGACAGTGAAGGGACGGCCGATATATTTCCCAGTCAGGGTGGTGAGTGACTTGGAGGGGAACCTCCAGGTGGTGGGGTTCCCAGATATCTGCTGCTCTTGTCCTTCTAGATGGGAGTGGTTGTGGGTTTGGAAGGTGCTGTCTGAGGAACCTTGGTGAGTTACTGCAGTGCATCTTGTAGCTGGTACACACGGCTGCCACTGTGCGTCGGTGGTGGCGGGTTTGAATTTTTAAGGTAGTGGATGGGCCCTCAATCAAACAGGCTGTTTTGCCCTGGACTGTGTCGGGTTTCTAGAGGAGCTGCACTCATCCAGGCAAGTGGAGAGTATTCCATAACACTCCTGACTTGTGCCTTGTAGATGGTGGACAGGCTTTGGGTCGTCAGGAGGTGAGTTACTCGCAGTAGGATTCCTAACCTTTGACCTGCCCTGGTAGCCACAGTATTAATGTGGCTGGGTCCAGGTCAGGATGGTGCTGAACATTCTGCAGTCATCTGTGAACATGCAACGTCTGACTCTGGGGGAGGTGGTGCAGTGGGAATGTTGCTGGAGTCATAATCCTGAGGGACCGGGATTCTCCGTCGGCCAATGGCAACATTGGGAAACACGATTGGGCGGAAAACCGTTTCCGACGGCGAAATCGCGATTCTCCGTCACCTCGACAACAGCGCCAATGCGTTCCGGAACGCAAGTACAGTAAACACCGTTTGCATATCATTAGCAGGCCTGACCCGGTATTCTCTGGGGCCTCCGCGATGCTCCGCCTCCGATGGGCCGAGTTCCCGGCGGCGCAGGTCACTTGTGCTTTTAAACATCGTGAAACCGGCGCCGTGCCTGCTGCGGAGAGAGGGGGGGAACCCGGCGCCGTGCCTGCTGCGGGGAGAGGGGGGGGGAACCCGGCGCTGTGCCTGCTGCGGGGAGAGGGGGGGGAACCCGGCGCCGCGCCTGCTGCGGGGAGAGGGGGGGAACCCGGCGCCGTGCCTGCTGCGGGGAGAGGGGGGGGAACCCGGCGCCGCGCCTGCTGCGGGGAGAGGGGGGGGAACCCGGCGCCGTGCCTGCTGCGGGGAGGGGGGGGGAACCCGGCGCCGTGCCTGCTGCGGGGAGAGGGGGGGGAACCCGGCGCCGTGCCTGCTGCGGGGAGAGGGGGGGGGAACCCGGCGCTGTGCCTGCTGCGGGGAGAGGGGGGGGAACCCGGCGCCGTGCCTGCTGCGGGGAGGGGGGGGGAACCCGGCGCCGTGCCTGCTGCGGGGAGAGGGGGGAACCCGGCGCCGTGCCTGCTGCGGAGAGAGGGGGGGGAACCCGGCGCCGTGCCTGCTGCGGAGAGAGGGGGGGAACCCGGCGCCGTGCCTGCTGCGGGGAGAGGGGGGGTGAACCCGGCGCCGTGCCTGCTGCGGGGAGAGGGGGGGAACCCGACGCCGTGCCTGCTGCGGGGAGAGGGGGTGGAACCCGGCGCCGTGCCTGCTGCGGGGAGAGGGAGGGGAACCCGGCGCCGTGCCTGCTGCGGGGAGAGGGGGGGGAACCTGGCGCCGTGCCTGCTGCGGAGAGAGGGGGGGAACCCGACGCCGGGCCTGCTGCGGGGAGAGGGGGTGGAACCCGGCGCCGTGCCTGCTGCGGGGAGAGGGGGGGGGAACCCGGCGCCGTGCCTGCTGTGGGGAGAGGGGGGGGAAACCGGCGCCGTGCCTGCTGCGGGGAGGGGGGGGGGAACCCGGCGCCGTGCCTGCTGCGGGGAGAGGGGGGGGGGAAACCCGGCGCCGTGCCTGCTGCGGGGAGAGGGGGGGAACCCGGTGCCGTGCCTGCTGCGGGGAGAGGGGGGGAACCCGGTGCCGTGCCTGCTGCGGGGAGGGGGGGGAACCCGGCGCCGTGCCTGCTGCGGGGAGAGGGGGGGGGGAACCCGGCGCCGTGCCTGCTGCGGGGAGGGGGGGGAGGAACCCAGCGCCGTGCCTGCTGCGGGGAGAGGGGGGGGGGAACCCGGCGCCGTGCCTGCTGCGGGGAGAGGGGGGGGAACCCGGCGCCGTGCCTGCTGCGGGGAGGGGAGGGAACCCGGCGCCGTGCCTGCTGCGGGGAGAGGGGGGGAACCCGGCGCCGTGCCTGCTGCGGGGAGAGGGGGGGGGAACCCGGCGCCGTGCCTGCTGCGGGGAGAGGGGGGGGAACCCGGCGCCGTGCCTGCTGCGGGGAGAGGGGGGGAACCCGGCGCCGTGCCTGCTGCGGGGAGAGGGGGGGAACCCGGCGCCGTGCCTGCTGCGGGGAGAGGGGGGGAACCCGGCGCCGTGCCAGCTGCGGGGAGGGGGGGGGGGAACCCGGCGCCGTGCCAGCTGCGGGGAGAGGGGGGGGGAACCGGCGCCGTGCCTGCTGCGGGGAGGGGGGGGAACCCGGCGCCGTGCCTGCTGCGGGGAGAGGGGGGGAACCCGGCGCCGTGCCAGCTGCGGGGAGAGAGGGGGGAACCCGGCGCCGTGCCTGCTGCGGAGAGAGGGGGGGGGAACCCTGCGCCGTGCCTGCTGCGGGGAGAGGGGGGGGAACCCGGCGCCGTGCCTGCTGCGGGGAGAGGGGGGGAACCCGGCGCCGTGCCTGCTGCGGGGAGAGGGGGGGAACCCGGCGCCGTGCCTGCTGCGGGGAGGGGGGGGGAACCCGGCGCCGTGCCTGCTGCGGGGAGGGGGGGGGGAACCTGGCGCCGTGCCTGCTGCGGGGAGGGGGGGAACCCGGCACCGTGCCTGCTGCGGGGAGGGGGGGGGAACCTGGCGCCGTGCCTGCTGCGGGGAGAGGGGGGGAACCCGGCGCCGTGCCTGCTGCGGGGAGGGGGGGGGAACCCGGCGCCGTGCCTGCTGCGGGGAGGGGGGGGGAACCTGGCGCCGTGCCTGCTGCGGGGAGAGGGGGGGAACCCGGCGCCGTGCCTGCTGCGGGGAGAGGGGGGAACCCGGCGCCGTGCCTGCTGCGGAGAGAGGGGGGGAACCCGGCGCCGTGCCTGCTGCGGGGAGCGGGGGGGGGAACCCGGCGCCGTGCCTGCTGCGGGGAGAGGGGGGGGGGAACCCGGCGCCGTGCCTGCTGCGGGGAGGGGGGAACCCGGCGCCGTGCCTGCTGCGGGGAGAGCGGGGGGGAACCCGGCGCCGTGCCTGCTGCGGGGAGGGGGGAACCCGGCGCCGTGCCTGCTGCGGGGAGAGGGGGGGGAACCCGGTGCCGTGCCTGCTGCGGAGAGAGGGGGGGGGGGAACCCGGCGCCGTGCCTGCTGCGGGTAGAGGGGGGGAACCCGGCGCCGTGCCTGCTGCGGGGAGAGGGGGAGAACCCGGCGCCGTGCCTGCTGCGGGGAGGGGGGGGGGAACCCGGCGCCGTGCCTGCTGCGGGGAGGGGGGGGGAACCCGGCGCCGTGCCTGTTGCGGGGAGGGGGGGGGGAACCCGGCGCCGTGCCTGCTGCGGGGAGGGGGGGGGAACCCGCCGCCGTGCCTGCTGCGGGGAGAGGGGGGGGGGAACCCGGCGCCGTGCCTGCTGCGGGGAGAGGGGGGGGGATCCCGGCGCCGTGCCTGCTGCGGGGAGGGGGGGGGAACCCGGTGCCGTGCCTGCTGCGGGGAGGGGGGGGGGAACCCGCCGCCGTGCCTGCTGCGGAGAGAGGCGGGGGGGACCCGGCGCCGTGCCTGCTGCGGAGAGAGGGGGGGGGGGAACCCGCCGCCGTGCCTGCTGCGGAGAGAGGGGGGGGGGGACCCGGCGCAGTGCCTGCTGCGGAGAGAGGGGGGGGAACCCGGCGCCGTGCCTGCTGCGGAGAGAGGGGGGGGGGAACCCGGCGCCGTGCCTGCTGCGGGTAGAGGGGGGGAACCCGGCGCCGTGCCTGCTGCGGGGAGAGGGGGGGGAGAACCCGGCGCCGTGCCTGCTGCGGGGAGGGGGGGGGGGAACCCGGCGCCGTGCCTGCTGCGGGGAGGGGGGGGAACCCGGCGCCGTGCCTGTTGCGGGGAGGGGGGGGGGGAACCCGGCGCCGTGCCTGCTGCGGGGAGAGGGGGGGGGGGATCCCGGCGCCGTGCCTGCTGCGGAGAGAGGGGGGGAACCCGGCGCCGTGCCTGCTGCGGGGAGAGGGGGGGGGAACCCGGCGCTGTGCCTGCTGCGGGGAGAGGGGGGAACCCGGCGCCGTGCCTGCTGCGGGGAGAGAAGGGGGACGGACAGTGTCCAACATCACTATAGCTTGCTGACAGTCGTGTCGGGAGGTGGGGGGGGGGGGCTTCTGCCAGCGCCGGGTGGGGGTGGCGGGGGGGGGGTGGCCAGGGGGTTGGGTGGACGGACACGAAACAAAATTGCCACAGCCGGCAACGCAGCTGCGCACGCCTCTAACAGCCCACCGTGAACTTAGGGCCACGGGTCATATAGGTGTCCCCCCGGGGCACCCCCCCTGGGTGCCCTGTGGCCCCAACTGACCCATCAGCTGTATGGGCGGCTCCAGCACGACCAGTGCCAGCTTGTTGGCTGGGATGAGTGTGTGTGGGGAGTGTAATGTGTGTGTGTGTCTGGGATGAGTGTGTGTGGGGTGTGTAATGTGTGTGTGCGGCTGGAATGAGTGTGTGTGGGGAGTGTAATGTGTGTGTGCGGCTGGGATGAGTGTGTGTGGGGAGTGTAATGTGTGTGTGTGGCTGGAATGAGTGTGTGTGGGGAGTGTAATGTGTGTGTGCGGCTGGGATGAGTGAGTGTGGGGAGTGTAATGTGTGTGTGCGGCTGGGATGAGTGTGTGTGGGGAGTGTAATGTGTGTGTGCGGCTGGGATGAGTGTGTGTGGGGAGCGTAAAGTGTGTGTGTGGCTGGAATGAGTGTGTGTGGGGAGTGTAATGTGTGTGTGCGGCTGGGATGAGTGAGTGTGGGGAGTGTAATGTGTGTGTGCGGCTGGGATAAGTGTGTGTGGGGAGTGTAATGTGTGTGTGTGGCTGGAATGAGTGTGTGTGGGGAGTGTAATGTGTGTGTGTGGCTGGGGTGAGTGTGTGTGGGGAGTGTAATGTGTGTGTGTGTCTGGGATGAGTGTGTGTGGGGAGTGTAATGTGTGTGTGCGGCTGGGATGAGTGTGTGTGGGGAGTGTAATGTGTGTGTGCAGCTGGGATGAGTGTGTGTGGGGCTGGGATGAGTGTGTGTGGGGAGTGTAATGTGTGTGTGTGGCTGGGATGAGTGTGTGTGGGGAGTGTAATGTGTGTGTGCGGCTGGGATGAGTGTGTGTGGGGAGTGCAATGTGTGTGTGTGGCTGGAATGAGTGTGTGTGGGGAGTGTAATGTGTGTGTGCGGCTGGGATGAGTGAGTGTGGGGAGTGTAATGTGTGTGTGCGGCTGGGATGAGTGTGTGTGGGGAGTGTAATGTGTGTGTGCGGCTGGGATGAGTGTGTGTGGGGAGTGTAATGTGTGTGTGTGGCTGGAATGAGTGTGTGTGGGGAGTGTAATGTGTGTGTGTGGCTGGAATGAGTGTGTGTGGGGAGTGTAATGTGTGTGTGCGGCTGGGATGAGTGAGTGTGGGGAGTGTAATGTGTGTGTGCGGCTGGGATGAGTGTGTGTGGGGAGTGTAATGTGTGTGTGCGGCTGGGATGAGTGAGTGTGGGGAGTGTAATGTGTGTGTGCGGCTGGGATGAGTGTGTGTGGGGAGTGTAATGTGTGTGTGCGGCTGGGATGAGTGTGTGTGGGGAGTGTAATGTGTGTGTGTGGCTGGAATGAGTGTGTGTGGGGAGTGTAATGTGTGTGTGCGGCTGGGATGAGTGAGTGTGGGGAGTGTAATGTGTGTGTGCGGCTGGGATAAGTGTGTGTGGGGAGTGTAATGTGTGTGTGTGGCTGGAATGAGTGTGTGTGGGGAGTGTAATGTGTGTGTGTGGCTGGGGTGAGTGTGTGTGGGGAGTGTAATGTGTGTGTGTGGCTGGAATGAGTGTGTGTGGGGAGTGTAATGTGTGTGTGCGGCTGGGATGAGTGAGTGTGGGGAGTGTAATGTGTGTGTGCGGCTGGGATAAGTGTGTGTGGGGAGTGTAATGTGTGTGTGTGTCTGGGATGAGTGTGTGTGGGGAGTGTAATGTGTGTGTGCGGCTGGGATGAGTGAGTGTGGGGAGTGTAATGTGTGTGTGCGGCTGGGATAAGTGTGTGTGGGGAGTGTAATGTGTGTGTGTGGCTGGAATGAGTGTGTGTGGGGAGTGTAATGTGTGTGTGTGGCTGGGGTGAGTGTGTGTGGGGAGTGTAATGTGTGTGTGTGGCTGGAATGAGTGTGTGTGGGGAGTGTAATGTGTGTGTGCGGCTGGGATGAGTGAGTGTGGGGAGTGTAATGTGTGTGTGCGGCTGGGATAAGTGTGTGTGGGGAGTGTAATGTGTGTGTGTGTCTGGGATGAGTGTGTGTGGGGAGTGTAATGTGTGTGTGCGGCTGGGATGAGTGTGTGTGGGGAGTGTAATGTGTGTGTGCAGCTGGGATGAGTGTGTGTGGGGAGTGTAATGTGTGTGTGCGGCTGGGATGAGTGTGTGTGGGGAGTGTAATGTGTGTGTGCGGCTGGGATGAGTGTGTGTGGGGAGTGTAATGTGTGTGTGTGGCTGGGATGAGTGTGTGTGGGGAGTGTAATGTGTGTGTGCGGCTGGGATGAGTGTGTGTGGGGAGTGTAATGTGTGTGTGTGGCTGGAATGAGTGTGTGTGGGGTGTGTAATGTGTGTGTGTGGCTGGAATGAGTGTGTGTGGGGAGTGTAATGTGTGTGTGCGGCTGGGATGAGTGAGTGTGGGGAGTGTAATGTGTGTGTGCGGCTGGGATAAGTGTGTGTGGGGAGTGTAATGTGTGTGTGTGGCTGGAATGAGTGTGTGTGGGGAGTGTAATGTGTGTGTGCGGCTGGGATGAGTGAGTGTGGGGAGTGTAATGTGTGTGTGTGGCTGGGGTGAGTGTGTGTGGGGAGTGTAATGTGTGTGTGTGGCTGGAATGAGTGTGTGTGGGGAGTGTAATGTGTGTGTGCGGATGGGATGAGTGAGTGTGGGGAGTGTAATGTGTGTGTGCGGCTGGGATAAGTGTGTGTGGGGAGTGTAATGTGTGTGTGTGTCTGGGATGAGTGTGTGTGGGGAGTGTAATGTGTGTGTGCGGCTGGGATGAGTGTGTGTGGGGAGTGTAATGTGTGTGTGCAGCTGGGATGAGTGTGTGTGGGGAGTGTAATGTGTGTGTGCGGCTGGGATGAGTGTGTGTGGGGAGTGTAATGTGTGTGTGCGGCTGGGATGAGTGTGTGTGGGGAGTGTAATGTGTGTGTGTGGCTGGGATGAGTGTGTGTGGGGAGTGTAATGTGTGTGTGCGGCTGGGATGAGTGTGTGTGGGGAGTGTAATGTGTGTGTGCGGCTGGGATGAGTGTGTGTGGGGAGTGTAATGTGTGTGTGCGGCTGGGTTGAGTGTGTGTGGGGAGTGTAATGTGTATGTGCGGCTGGGATGAGTGTGTGTGGGGAGTGTAATGTGTGTGTGCGGCTGGGATGAGTGTGTGTGGGGAGTGTAATGTGTGTGTGCGGCTGGGGTGAGTGTGTGTGGGGAGTGTAATGTGTGTGCGCGGCTGGGATGAGTGTGTGTGGGGAGTGTAATGTGTATGTGCGGCTGGGATGATTGTGTGTGGGGAGTGTAATGTGTGTGTGCGGCTGGGATGAGTGTGTGTGGGGAGTGTAATGTGTGTGTGCGGCTGGGGTGAGTGTGTTTGGGGAGTGTAATGTGTGTGTGCGGCTGGGATGAGTGTGTGTGGGGAGTGTAATGTGTGTGCGCGGCTGGGATGAGTGTGTGTGGAGAGTGTAATGTGTGTGTGTGGCTGGGATGAGTGTGTGTGGGGTGTGTAATGTGTGTGTGCGGCTGGGATGAGTGTGTGTGGGGAGTGTAATGTGTGTGTGCGGCTGGGATGAGTGCGTGTGGGGAGTGTAATGTGTGTGTGCGGCTGGGATGAGTGTGTGTGGGGAGTGTAATGTGTGTGTGCAGCTGGGATGAGTGTGTGTGGGGAGTGTAATGTGTGTGTGCGGCTGGGATGAGTGTGTGTGGGGAGTGTAGTGTGTGTGCGGCTGGGATGAGTGTGTGTGGGGAGTGTAATGTGTGTGTGTGGCTGGGGTGAGTGTGTGTGGGGAGTGTAATGTGTGTGTGCGGCTGGGATGAGTGTGTGTGGGGAGTGTAATGTGTGTGTGCGGCTGGGATGAGTGTGTGTGGGGAGTGTAATGTGTGTGTGCGGCTGGGGTGAGTGTGTGTGGGGAGTGTAATGTGTGTGTGCGGCTGGGATGAGTGTGTGTGGGGAGTGTAATGTGTTTGTGCGGCTGGGATGAGTGTGTGTGGGGTGTGTAATGTGTGTGTGCGGCTGGGATGAGTGTGTGTGGGGAGTGTAATGTGTATGTGCGGCTGGGATGAGTGTGTGTGGGGAGTGTAATGTGTGTGTGCAGCTGGGATGAGTGTGTGTGGGGAGTGTAATGTGTGTGTGCGGCTGGGATGAGTGTGTGTGGGGAGTGTAATGTGTGTGTGCGGCTGGGATGAGTGTGTGTGGGGAGTGTAATGTGTGTGCGCGGCTGGGATAAGTGTGTGTGGAGAGTGTAATGTGTGTGTGCGGCTGGGATGAGTGTGTGTGGGGTGTGTAATGTGTGTGCGGCTGGGATGAGTGTGTGTGGGGAGTGTAATGTGTATGTGCGGCTGGGATGAGTGTGTGTGGGGAGTGTAATGTGTGTGTGCAGCTGGGATGAGTGTGTGTGGGGAGTGTAATTTGTGTGTGCGGCTGGGATGAGTGTGTGTGGGGAGTGTAATGTGTGTGTGCGGCTGGGATGAGTGCGTGTGGGGAGTGTAATGTGTGTGTGCGGCTGGGATGAGTGTGTGTGAGGAGTGTAATGTGTGTGTGCGGCTGGGATGAGTGTGTGTGGGGAGTGTAATGTGTGTGTGCGGCTGGGATGAGTGTGTGTGGGGAGTGTAATGTGTGTGTGTGGCTGGGATCAGTATGTGTGGCTGGGATCAGTGTGTGCGGGGAGTGTAATGTGTCTGTGCGGCTGGAGTGAGTGTGTGTGGGGAGTGTAATGTGTGTGTGCGGCTGGGATCAGTATGTGTGGCTGGGATGAGTGTGTGTGGGGAGTGCAATGTGTGTGTGTGGCTGGAATGAGTGTGTGTTGGGTGTGTAATGTGTGTGTGTGGCTGGGATGCGTGTGTGTGGGGAGTGTAATGTGTCTGTGCGGCTGGAATGAGTGTGTGTGGGGAGTGTAATGTGTGTGTGCGGCTGGGATGAGTGTGTGTGGGGAGTGTAATGTGTCTGTGCGGCTGGGATGAGTGTGTGTGGGGAGTGTAATGTGTCTGTGCGGCTGGAATGAGTGTGTGTGGGGAGTGTAATGTGTGTGCGGCTGGGATCAGTATGTGTGGCTGGGATGAGTGTGTGTGGGGAGTGCAATGTGTGTGTGTGGCTGGGATGAGTGTGTGTGGGGAGTGTAATGTGTGTGTGTGGCTGGGGTGAGTGTGTGTGGGGAGTGTAATGTGTGTGTGTGTCTGGGATGAGTGTATGTGGGGAGTGTAATGTGTGTGTGCGGCTGGGATGAGTGTGTGTGGGGAGTGTAATGTGTGTGTGCAGCTGGGATGAGTGTGTGTGGGGCTGGGATGAGTGTGTGTGGGGAGTGTAATGTGTGTGTGTGGCTGGGATGAGTGTGTGTGGGGAGTGTAATGTGTGTGTGCGGCTGGGATGAGTGTGTGTGGGGAGTGCAATGTGTGTGTGTGGCTGGAATGAGTGTGTGTGGGGAGTGTAATGTGTGTGTGCGGCTGGGATGAGTGAGTGTGGGGAGTGTAATGTGTGTGTGCGGCTGGGATGAGTGTGTGTGGGGAGTGTAATGTGTGTGTGCGGCTGGGATGAGTGTGTGTGGGGAGTGTAATGTGTGTGTGTGGCTGGAATGAGTGTGTGTGGGGAGTGTAATGTGTGTGTGTGGCTGGAATGAGTGTGTGTGGGGAGTGTAATGTGTGTGTGCGGCTGGGATGAGTGAGTGTGGGGAGTGTAATGTGTGTGTGCGGCTGGGATGAGTGTGTGTGGGGAGTGTAATGTGTGTGTGTGGCTGGAATGAGTGTGTGTGGGGAGTGTAATGTGTGTGTGTGGCTGGGGTGAGTGTGTGTGGGGAGTGTAATGTGTGTGTGTGGCTGGAATGAGTGTGTGTGGGGAGTGTAATGTGTGTGTGCGGCTGGGATGAGTGAGTGTGGGGAGTGTAATGTGTGTGTGCGGCTGGGATAAGTGTGTGTGGGGAGTGTAATGTGTGTGTGTGTCTGGGATGAGTGTGTGTGGGGAGTGTAATGTGTGTGTGCGGCTGGGATGAGTGTGTGTGGGGAGTGTAATGTGTGTGTGCAGCTGGGATGAGTGTGTGTGGGGAGTGTAATGTGTGTGTGCGGCTGGGATGAGTGTGTGTGGGGAGTGTAATGTGTGTGTGCGGCTGGGATGAGTGTGTGTGGGGAGTGTAATGTGTGTGTGTGGCTGGGATGAGTGTGTGTGGGGAGTGTAATGTGTGTGTGCGGCTGGGATGAGTGTGTGTGGGGAGTGTAATGTGTGTGTGTGGCTGGAATGAGTGTGTGTGGGGTGTGTAATGTGTGTGTGTGGCTGGAATGAGTGTGTGTGGGGAGTGTAATGTGTGTGTGCGGCTGGGATGAGTGAGTGTGGGGAGTGTAATGTGTGTGTGCGGCTGGGATAAGTGTGTGTGGGGAGTGTAATGTGTGTGTGTGGCTGGAATGAGTGTGTGTGGGGAGTGTAATGTGTGTGTGCGGCTGGGATGAGTGAGTGTGGGGAGTGTAATGTGTGTGTGTGGCTGGGGTGAGTGTGTGTGGGGAGTGTAATGTGTGTGTGTGGCTGGAATGAGTGTGTGTGGGGAGTGTAATGTGTGTGTGCGGCTGGGTTGAGTGTGTGTGGGGAGTGTAATGTGTATGTGCGGCTGGGATGAGTGTGTGTAGGGAGTGTAATGTGTGTGTGCGGCTGGGATGAGTGTGTGTGGGGAGTGTAATGTGTGTGTGCGGCTGGGGTGAGTGTGTGTGGGGAGTGTAATGTGTGTGCGCGGCTGGGATGAGTGTGTGTGGGGAGTGTAATGTGTATGTGCGGCTGGGATGATTGTGTGTGGGGAGTGTAATGTGTGTGTGCGGCTGGGATGAGTGTGTGTGGGGAGTGTAATGTGTGTGTGCGGCTGGGGTGAGTGTGTTTGGGGAGTGTAATGTGTGTGTGCGGCTGGGATGAGTGTGTGTGGGGAGTGTAATGTGTGTGCGCGGCTGGGATGAGTGTGTGTGGAGAGTGTAATGTGTGTGTGTGGCTGGGATGAGTGTGTGTGGGGTGTGTAATGTGTGTGTGCGGCTGGGATGAGTGTGTGTGGGGAGTGTAATGTGTGTGTGCGGCTGGGATGAGTGCGTGTGGGGAGTGTAATGTGTGTGTGCGGCTGGGATGAGTGTGTGTGGGGAGTGTAATGTGTGTGTGCAGCTGGGATGAGTGTGTGTGGGGAGTGTAATGTGTGTGTGCGGCTGGGATGAGTGTGTGTGGGGAGTGTAGTGTGTGTGCGGCTGGGATGAGTGTGTGTGGGGAGTGTAATGTGTGTGTGTGGCTGGGGTGAGTGTGTGTGGGGAGTGTAATGTGTGTGTGCGGCTGGGATGAGTGTGTGTGGGGAGTGTAATGTGTGTGTGCGGCTGGGATGAGTGTGTGTGGGGAGTGTAATGTGTGTGTGCGGCTGGGGTGAGTGTGTGTGGGGAGTGTAATGTGTGTGTGCGGCTGGGATGAGTGTGTGTGGGGAGTGTAATGTGTTTGTGCGGCTGGGATGAGTGTGTGTGGGGTGTGTAATGTGTGTGTGCGGCTGGGATGAGTGTGTGTGGGGAGTGTAATGTGTATGTGCGGCTGGGATGAGTGTGTGTGGGGAGTGTAATGTGTGTGTGCGGCTGGGATGAGTGTGTGTGGGGAGTGTAATGTGTGTGTGCGGCTGGGATGAGTGTGTGTGGGGAGTGTAATGTGTGTGTGCGGCTGGGATGAGTGTGTGTGGGGAGTGTAATGTGTGTGCGCGGCTGGGATGAGTGTGTGTGGAGAGTGTAATGTGTGTGTGCGGCTGGGATGAGTGTGTGTGGGGTGTGTAATGTGTGTGCGGCTGGGATGAGTGTGTGTGGGGAGTGTAATGTGTATGTGCGGCTGGGATGAGTGTGTGTGGGGAGTGTAATGTGTGTGTGCAGCTGGGATGAGTGTGTGTGGGGAGTGTAATTTGTGTGTGCGGCTGGGATGAGTGTGTGTGGGGAGTGTAATGTGTGTGTGCGGCTGGGATGAGTGCGTGTGGGGAGTGTAATGTGTGTGTGCGGCTGGGATGAGTGTGTGTGAGGAGTGTAATGTGTGTGTGCGGCTGGGATGAGTGTGTGTGGGGAGTGTAATGTGTGTGTGCGGCTGGGATGAGTGTGTGTGGGGAGTGTAATGTGTGTGTGTGGCTGGGATCAGTATGTGTGGCTGGGATCAGTGTGTGCGGGGAGTGTAATGTGTCTGTGCGGCTGGAGTGAGTGTGTGTGGGGAGTGTAATGTGTGTGTGCGGCTGGGATCAGTATGTGTGGCTGGGATGAGTGTGTGTGGGGAGTGCAATGTGTGTGTGTGGCTGGAATGAGTGTGTGTGGGGTGTGTAATGTGTGTGTGTGGCTGGGATGCGTGTGTGTGGGGAGTGTAATGTGTCTGTGCGGCTGGAATGAGTGTGTGTGGGGAGTGTAATGTGTGTGTGCGGCTGGGATGAGTGTGTGTGGGGAGTGTAATGTGTCTGTGCGGCTGGGATGAGTGTGTGTGGGGAGTGTAATGTGTCTGTGCGGCTGGAATGAGTGTGTGTGGGGAGTGTAATGTGTGTGCGGCTGGGATCAGTATGTGTGGCTGGGATGAGTGTGTGTGTGGCTGGGATGAGTGTGTGTGGGGAGTGTAATGTGTCTGTGCGGCTGGAATGAGTGTGTGTGGGGAGTGTAATGTGTGTGTGCGGCTGGAATGAGTGTGTGTGGGGAGTGTAATGTGTGTGTGCGGCTGGGATGGTGTGTGTGCGGGGAGTGTAATGTGTCTGTGCGGCTGGAATGAGTGTGTGTGGGGAGTGTAATGTGTGTGTGCGGCTGGGATCAGTATGTGTGGCTGGGATGAGTGTGTGAGGGGAGTGTAATGTGTGTGTGCGGCTAGGATGAGTGTGTGTGGGGAGTGTAATGTGTGTGTGCGGCTGGGTGAGTGTGTGCGGGGAGTGTAATGTGTGTGTGCGGCTGGGATGAGTGTGTGTGGGGAGTGTAATGTGTGTGTGCGGCTGGGTGAGTGTGTGCGGGGAGTGTAATGTGTGTGTGCGGCTGTGATGAGTGTGTGTGGGGAGTGTAATGTGTGTGTGCGGCTGGGATGAGTGTGTGTGGGGAGTGTAATGTGTGTGTGCGGCTGGGGTGAGTGTGTGTGGGGAGTGTAATGTGTGTGTACGGCTGGGATGAGTGTGTGTGGGGAGTGTAACGTGTGTGTGCGGCTGGGATGTGTGTGTGTGGGGAGTGTAATGTGTGTGTGCGGCTGGGATGAGTGTGTGTGGGGAGTGTAATGTGTGTGTGCGGCTGGGATGAGTGTGTGTGGGGAGTGTAATGTGTGTGTGCGGCTGGGATGAGTGTGTGTGGGGAGTGTAATGTGTGTGTGCGGCTGGGATGAGTGTGTGTGGGGAGTGTAATGTGTCTGTGCGGCTGCAGCTTGTCAGCCTCCCGAGTGTCGATCACGGACCCGGCGAACCCAGCCCCGTTTCTCATCGGAATCGATTGTGTTCCACGCTGCCCCGGTGCTAGCCCCTTAACAGTTGTTGAATCGGTCCAGGTGTGGCACCAGTTTTGCTCTCGTGGTAGTTCCCGAATCCTGCTCTGACGCCAACACTTAGTCTCAGGAATGGAGAATCCAGCCGAGGGTTATCCTCTGTGGAGCTGGGTTCAAATCCCACGGCGGAAAGTGGTGAATTTAAGCTCAGTGACACATCTGAACATTAAAACGTAAAACATTAAAAGTCTAATAATTACCATGAAATCACTATTGATTGTTGTCAAAATCTAATGTCCTTTCGGGAAGGAAATCTGCCGCCCTTACCCAGCCTGGCCGACACGTGACTCCAGACCCACAGCAATGTGGGTGACTCTGAAATAGCCGAGCGGGACACTCAGTTGTATTCAACCGCTACAAAAACACAAAAAGGAATAAAACCGGACGGACCACCCGGCATCGACCCAGGCACCGGAAACGGTAACGGCAAACCCAGCCCTGCCGACCCTGCAAACTCCTCCTCACTGACATCTGGGGGCCTGTGCCAAGGTTGGGAGAGTTTCTCACAGACTGGTCAAGCAACTGCCTTGTCAAAAAGAAAAAGGAGGCATTTGTCAGGGCTAAAAGTCTGGGAACAGATTAAGCCTGTGTGGAATATAAGGAAAGTAGGAAGGAACTTAAGCAAGGAGTCAGGAGGGCGAGAAGGGGTCACGAAAAGTCATTGGCAAATAGGGTTAAAGAAAATCCCAAGGCTTTTTACACGTACATAATAAGCAAGAGGGTATCCAGGGAAAGGGTTGGCCCACTGAAGGACAGGGGAGGGAATCTATGTGTGGAGCCAGAGGAAATGGGCGAGATACTAAATGAATACTTTGCATCAGTATTCACCAAAGAGAAGAAATTGGTAGATGTTGAGTCTGGAGAAGGGTGTGTAGATAGCCTGGATCACATTGAGATCCAAAAAGACGAGGTGTTGGGCGTCTTGAAAAATATTAAGATGGTTAAGCCCCAGGGCCTGATGGGATCTACCCCAGAATACTGAAGGAGGCAAGAGAGGAAATTACTGAGGCCTTGACAGAAATCTTTGGATCCTCACTGTCTTCAGGTGATGTCCCGGAGGACTGGAGAATAGCCAATGTTGTTCCTTTGTTTAAGAAGGGTAGCAAGGATAATCCAGGGAACTACAGGCCGGTGAGCTTTACGTCAGTGGTAGGAAAATTACTGGAGAGAATTCTTCGAGACAGGATCCCTCATGGCAGACTGGTACAAAATGTGAAGTCACACGGGATCAGGGGTGAGCTGGCAAGGTGGATACAGAACTGGCTAGGTCATAGAAGGCAGGGAGTAGCAATGGAAGGATGCTTTTCTAATTGGAGGGCTGTGACTAGTGGTGTTCTGCAGGGATCAGTGCTGGGACCTTTGCTGTTCGTAGTATATATAAATGATTTGGAGGAAAATGTAACTGGTCTGATTAATAAGTTTGCAGACAACACAAAGGTTGGTGGAATTGCGGATAGCGATGAGGACTGTCAGAGGATACAGCAGGATTTAGATTGTTTGGAGACTTGGGCGGAGAGATGGCAGATGGAGTTTAATCTGGACAAATGTGAGGTAATGCATTTTGGAAGGCCTGATGCAGGTAGTGAATGGTAGAACCTTCAAGAGTATTGACAGTCAGAGAGATCTAGGTGTACAGGTCCACAGGTCACTGAAAGGGGCAACACAGGTGGAGAAGGTAGTCAAGAAGGCATACGGCATGCTTACCTTCATTGGCCGGGGTATTGAGCGTAAAAATTGGCAGGTCATGTTGCAGCTGTATAGAACCTTAGTTAGGCCACACTTGGAGTATAGTGTTCAATTCTGGTCACCATACTACCAGAAGGATGTGGAGGCTTTAGAGAGGATGCAGAAGAGATTTACCAGGATGTTGCCTGGTTTGGAGGGCATTAGCTATGAGGAGCGGTTGAATAAACTCGGTTTGTTCTCACTGGAACGATGGAGGTTGAGGGGCGACCTGAAAGAGGTCTACAAAATTATGAGGGGCATAGACAGAGTGGATAGTCAGAGGCTTTTCCCCGGGGTAGAGGGGTCAATTACTAGGGGGCATAGGTTTAAGGTGCGAGGGGCAAGGTTTAGAGTAGATGTACGAGGCAAGTTTTTTACACAGAGGGTAGTGGGTGCCTGGAACTCGCTACCAGAGGAGGTAGTGGAAGCAGGGACGATAGGGACATTTAAGGGGCATCTTGACAAATATATGAATAGGATGGGAATAGAGGGATTCGGACCCAGGAAGTGTAGAAGATTGTAGTTTAGTCGGGCAGCATGGCCGGCACGGGCTTGGAGGGCCGAAGGGCCTGTTCCTGTGCTGTACTTTTCTTTGTTCTTTGTTCTTTGACATAGCCTGACTCACAGAATCACACCTTACAGACAAATGTCCCAGACAGCACTGTCACCATTCCTGGGTATGTCCTGTCTCACCGGCGGGACAGACCCAGCAGAGGGGCCGGCACAGTGGGATACAGTCGGGAGGGAGTTACCCTGGGAGTCCTCAACATCGACTCTGGGCCCCATGAAGTCTCAGAGCTTCAGGTTAAACACGGGCAAGGAAACCTCCTGCTGATTACCACGTACCGGCCTCCATCAGCTGATGAATCAGTTACTCCTCCATGTTGAACACCACTTGGAGGAAGCACTGAGGGTGACGAGGGCACAGAATATGCTCTGCGTGGGCACTTCAATGTCCATCACCAGGGGTGGCTCGGTAGCACCACCACAGACCGAGCTGGCCGGGTCCTAAAGGACAGAGCTGCTAGACTGGGACTGCAGCAGGTGGTGAGGGAACCAACAAGAGGGAAAAACATACTTGACCTCATCCTCACCAACCTGCCTGCTGCAGATGTATCTGTCCGTGACCGTATCGGTGGAAGTCCTGTCTTCACATTGAGGATACCCTCCATCGTGTTGTGTGGCACGACCACCGAGCTAAATGGGATAGACTTCAAACAGATCCAGCAACTCCAGACTGGGCCTCCAGGAGGCGCTGTGGGCCATCAGCAGCAGCAGAATTGTATCAACCCCAATCTGTAACCTCCTGGCCAGGGATATCCCCCACTCCCCCATTACCCCCCAGCCAGGGGGTCAGCCCCGGTTCAATGAAGAATGAGTAGGGCATGGCAGGAGCAACATCAGACATTCGGCATGTCCACATTGACTCTTACCAACTTTTACAGATGCACCATAGAAAGCATCCTATCGGGCTGCATCACAGCCTGGTATGGCAACTGCTCGGCCCAGGACCGCAAGAAACTTCAGAGAGTCGTGAACACCGCCCAGTCCATCACACGAACCTGCCTCCCATCCATTGACTCCATCTACACCTCCCGCTGCCTGGGGAAAGCGGGCAGTATAATCAAAGACCCCCCCCACCCGGCTTACTCACTCTTCCAACTTCTTCCATCGGGCAGGAGATACAGAAGTCTGAGAACACGCACGAACAGACTCAAAAACAGCTTCTTCCCCACTGTCACCAGACTCCTAAATGACCCTCTTATGGACTGACCTCATTAACACTACACCCTGTATGCTTCATCTGATGCCAGTGCTTATGTAGTTACATTGTTTATGTTGTGTTGCCCTATTATGTATTTTCTTTTATTCCCTTTTCTTCCCATGTACTTAATGATCTGTTGAGCTGCTCGCAGAAAAATACTTTTCACTGTACCTCGGTACCCGTGACAATAAACAAATCCAATCCAATCCAGACTGAAAAATGAGGTTTCCGCCAGAATGCCCCGCTCCGGAGCTTCGACAGAAGGATCAATGCATTCCACTCCGCACGTACAGTAAACATAGCTCGCGTGTCATTAGCGGACCTCACCCAGTAATCTCTGGTGGTCCCGCGATGCTCCACCTCCGCCGGGAGGAATTACCGACGGCCATTTTCACTTGTGGTTTCAAAAATTGGGAAACAGACCCCGTGGCCAAAGAGGGAGGGAGAGGAGGCAGGGCACAGAGAGGCTGCCGGTGGTGACTGTGCCAGGCAAGCTGCGGGGGGGGGGGGGTCTGCCAGACCAGCGGGGGGGTGACCTGGGGACGTGCCGTGGGGGTCAGAGTGACCCCCTGCGAACCGAGCATCCAGGCGCGGACCCCCATGGTGCAGCGGACCCCCATGGTGCAGCGGACCCCCATGGTGCAGCGGACCCCCATGGTGCAGCGGACCCCCATGGTGCAGCGGACCCCCATGGTGCAGCGGACCCCCATGGTGCAGCGGACCCCCATGGTGCAGCGGACCCCCATGGTGCAGCGGACCCCCATGGTGCAGCGGACCCCCATGGTGCAGCGGACCCCCATGGTGCAGCGGACCCCCATGGTGCAGCGGACCCCCATGGTGCAGCGGACCCCCATGGTGCAGTCTGCTTGCCGCCCATTCGACTGACTGCCCACCGGAGCCTGTGGTTGTGCAGAGTGACACTGGACGTATACATGCGCCCACTGCACCACCCCCTGCCCGTCACTCCACCAACTCCTCCCCCCAAACCGCACGCCACCCACCGGCGGGGCAGTTTGTGGCCCACCCAAGAACGGCAGCCACAGTAGCCCCTGCAGGAGGGCGCCGGACAGATGCCACGGAGCATACCACTGGCATAGGCAGTGCCAGCTGCTGGTATCCCTGGCAGCAGGGAGAGGCGCCAGGGCCAGGGGCACCCACAGTGCCACGCACCGAGTGGGCCAGTTGCGCTGAGTGGCTGGGGGTGGGGGAGGGGTACATGGGGGCGGGGTCAGCAGCGCAGACCGGGGCTACCGTGTAGCCCATTGGGCCTGGTTGGGCATGGGGGGAACGCACCATGCTGATATGTCTGACTTTCACCCCCTACAGACAATGGACATTGGAATACAACCAGGAATGGTGCCTTCCCGCTGGTCGCTGCAGCCCAGGGGGACACTGCGGCTGTCCAAGCTGGAGCTGCTCGAGGAGGAAGCTGCAACAACCGAGCGGGCAGCAGCGGAACGGGCAGCAGCGGAGCGGGCAGCAGCAGAGCGGGCAGTAGCGGAACAGGAGACAGCCGCCCAGGATGGAGAGCCGGCCGCCCAACAGAATCAGGAGGAGGAGGTGCCGCTTGAGGCCTTGTGTTTACCGGCACCGCCTGCCATTCGCGGACCTGCCGGACCGGGCATGCCGTCAGAGACCCTGGCTGAGCAGGGAGACAGTGCGACACATCTGCCAGTATGAAGAGTCAAAAGTCCTGTTCCTTTTTACCAAACACCATTTATTTCACTTCCACAGCCTCTCACAAAACTCTAACAACACACCACCTGACACAAGGGCCACCTGAAGCCCCTTTACATATCAGTGTCAATCATTGGTTACTTAACATAAATGAGACAACTAATTGCAATGTCTCTTAATGCATTACTTCACTCTTAACCCATTAGTTAACAGCCTTCCTTCCTTGGAGAAAAAAATAATTAGGTGAAAACAAAATTTAAAGAAACTCAAAAACGCACATGCAATTTCTCCCCTTGTTTTTTTTTCCAAATTTTTGTTTTGGAAGAGAAACAAAAGTCACAGAAACAGGTGCTCTTCATTAACAATATCCAAAAGTAAAATTTCTGTCAATATCTGAGATATATAAAAGGCCATATCCACCGCCTCTACAAGGCTTAACGTCTCAGCAGCCAAAGTGCTTTCGACCACTTTCCTTATTTTCTTTGTTTCCCACATAAGCGGGCAACATTTACCATTGTTCCCCAAAAGGAAAATTATAAAACCTCCTGCGCTTGAAACCCCATCACATAAATTTGCATAGGACGCATCACTATAAACTATGAGTTTCAAGTGCCGAAGGTCACCTAAAACCGTGAACCTCAAAACACACTCCTGCATTTTTAGTTTGGCCAACGCTTTATTTGCTCTTATTATGTCTTCCACTTTGTGATCATTCATTTTTGTACTCAACTCTAAGACATCAAAACTCACGTCCGATCTAGTCTGTCTACCTAACCAGTTCAGTTGCCCAATTAAACTTCGCAGTTGCTCTTTTTCTATCTTTGAAACCATTGCGTCTTTTTGTGAAACTCGGCCATGACTAATTGCTATTGGGCTGATGCTTTCCAAATAATAAGAGCAAATAAAGCGTTGGCCAAACTAAAAATGCAGGAGTGTGTTTTGAGGTTCACGGTTTTAGGTGACCATAGGCACTTGAAACTCATAGTTTATAGTGATGCGTCCTACGCAAATTTATGTGATGGGGTTTCAAGCGCAGGAGGTTTTATAATTTTCCTTTTGGGGAACAATGGTAAATGTTGCCCGCTTGTGTGGGAAACAAAGAAAATAAGGAAAGTGGTCGAAAGCACTTTGGCTGCTGAGACGTTAAGCCTTGTAGAGGCGGTGGATATGGCCTTTTATATATCTCAGATATTGACAGAAATGTAACTTTTGGATATTGTTAATGAAGGGCACCTGTTTCTGTGACTTTTTTTTCTCTTCCAAAAAAAAAATTTGAAAAAAAAAAATAAGGGGGAAATTGCATGTGCGTTTTTGAGTTGCCCCTAACTTAGTCTGTCCAATTTCCAGTCCAATATATTTAAATGCACTGGAAGCCTGACTTCCAACCCTGAATTCTTTCCTCAAACCAGAGATTACAATGGCTTCAAAATCACTAGTCCACCCCACAAAAAATCATCGACATGCGTCATAAAAATGCCAGAAAGATTTCCTTTATAGTGCCAGTAAAACATTGCAGGATCTGCTTTCAACTGGCAACAGCCTAACTTTGGAGTCACATGGTGGATCCCTGTAGCCACCTGCTGGTCAGAGGTCGTATATCTAACTATATACATTACTATGCAGATCACCACATCCCCCTTTGGAAATGTGAATGTTTTAACAAATATAAGTGTGCTGTACCAAACATGATATACATGACAATTTCAAACATGGCCCTTGTACACAGTTCATTACATGTTCAGTCTTTCAGGTTAACAACATCTTCTTGTTGGTCTCCTGAGCATTGACCAAATTTGTGATCTTGTTTCATTTTTCGAAAGACCTTGGGCAACATTCTCCGTAATCAGCGCGATGTCCGCCGACCGGCGCCAAAAACGGCGCGAATCCCACCTGCATCGCGCTGCCCCAAACGTCGCTAAGTCTCCGGCCCGGAATGGGCTAGCAGCGGCGTGCCGCTATCCGCGCTGGCTCACGTGGTTCACGCCATGACGGCTGAAAAGACGCGCTGCTCCCCTCACCCGACCAGAAGACCCGACCGGATGGCCGCCCGCTGCTCAGTCCCGAGGTTCCAGTCCCGCGACATCGAGGCGCTCCTGGACGCAGAGGAGGGAGGCCCTGTACCCCGGACACGGCTGCAGGGTCGCCCCACGCCACAGCCGGCGTCTGTGGAGGGAGGTGGCAGAGACCGTCAGCGCTGTGGCTCTGACACCACGGACAGGCACCCAGTGCCACAAGAAGGTGAACGACCTCGTCCGGGCAGCCAAGATGAGCCCTCCCCCCTACCCGATATCCATATTGCCCATATCCCCCCTCCACCATATCCCCCCTCCCCCATATCCCCCCTCCCCCATATCCCCCCTCCCCCATATCCCCCATATCTCCCCCTCGCCCATATCCCCCTCCCCCATATCCCCCCTCCCCATATTCCCCTCCCCCATATCCCCCCTCCCCATATTCCCCTCCCCCATATCCCCCCTCCCCCATATCCCCCCTCCCCCATATCCCCCCTCCCCCATATCCCCCCTCCCCCATATCCCCCATATCCCCCCTCCCCCATATCCCCCTCCCCCATATCCCCCTCCCCATATGCCCCCTCCCCCATATCCCCCCTCCCCCATATCCCCCCTCCCCCATATCCCCCCTCCCCCATATCCCCCCTCCCCCATATCCCCCCTTCCCCATATCCGCCTCCCCATATCCCCCCTCCCCCATATGCCCCCTCCCCCATATGCCCCCTCCCCCATATGCCCCCTCCCCCATATGCCCCCTCCCCCATATGCCCCCTCCCCCATATGCCATCTCCCCCATCTCCCTTATCCCCCCTCCCCATATCCCCCTCCCATATCCTCCCTCCCCCATATCCCCCCCTCCCCCATAATCCCCCTCCCCATATCCTCCCTCCCCCATATTCCACAGACCCCAAGAGGCCAACAGCGAACCCAAGCAGACTATCAATGAACCGGAACAGCAGACCGAGAGATCTGCGGTGCGGCAACCGAAGGGGAACGAGTCGAATTGGACCCCTCCGGAAGGCCGCTGCCCTAGACTCGACATGTATGCTCAAGCCGTCAGGAGTCGCGTCAATGCCAGATTCATCAGTCGCATTCACAAGACAGCCCCGAACGTCACCCAAGCACAACGCAATGCCATCCGCGCTCTCAAGACCAACCGCAGCACCGTCATCAAACCAGCAGACAAAGGGGGGGCCACTGTCGTACTGAACAGAACGGACTACTGCAAAGAAGGATACCGACAACTGAACAACCAAGAACACTACAGACAGTTACCCGCTGATCCGACCAAGGAACACATCCGTCAACTTAACAGACTGATCAAGACCTTGGATCCAGATCTTCAGAGCACCCTACGTGCGCTCATCCCACGTACTCCCCGCATTGGAGACCTCTACTGCCTCCCAAAAATACATAAGGCCAACACACCAGGCCGTCCTATCGTTTCAGGCAATGGGACCCTGTGTGACAACCTCTCTGGCTACATCGAGGGCATCTTGAAACCCATCGTACAAGGTACGCCCAGCTTCTGTCGCAACACGACGGACTTCCTACAGAAACTCAGCACCCATGGATCAGTTGAACTAGGAACATTCCTCGTCACAATGGACGTCTCGGCACTCTACACCAGCATCCCCCATGACGACGGCATTGCTGCAACAGCCTCAGTACTCAACACTGACAACTGCCAATCTCCAGACGCAATTCTGCAACTCATCCACTTCATTCTGGATCACAAAGCCTTCACCTTCGACGACAAGTTCTTCATCCAGACGCACGGGACAGCCATGGGGACCAAATTCGCACCCCAATACGCCAACATCTTCATGCACAAGTTTGAACAGGACCTACTCACCGCACAGAACCTTCAACCGACGTTATACACCAGATACATCAATGACATTTTTTTCCTTTGGACCCACGCCGAAGAATCACTGAAACGACTACACGATGACAACAATAAGTTCCATCCAACCATCAGACTCACCATGGACTACTCTCCAAAATCAGTTGCATTCTTGGACACACTCGTCTCCATCAAGGACGGTCACCTCAGCACTTTGCTTTACCGCAAGACCACGGATAACCTCACGATGCTCCACTTCTCCAGCTTCCACCCTAAACACATTAAAGAAGCTATCCCCTATGGACAAGCGCTCCGTATACACAGGATCTGCTCAGACGAGGAGGAACGTAACAGACCTCCTCAGAAGACAAACATGGGACACAACCAACAGAATACCCTTCGTCGTCCAGTACTTTCCCGGAGCGGAGAAACTACGACATCTTCTTCACAGCCTTCAACACGTCATCGATGAAGATGAACATTTTGCCAAGGTCATCCCCACACCCCCACTACTTGCCTTCAAACAACCGCGCAACCTCAAACAAACCATTGTTTGCAGCAAACTACCCAGCCTTCAGAACAGTGACCACGACACCACACAACCCTGCCATGGCAATCTCTGCAAGACATGCCAGATCATCGACATGGATACCACCATTACACATGAGAACACCACCCACCAGGTACGCGGTATATACTCGTGCGACTCGGCCAACGTCGTCTACCTCATACGCTGCAGGAAAGGATGTCCCGAAGCGTGGTACATTGGCGAGACCATGCAGACGCTGCGACAACGAATGAACGGACATCGCGCGACAATCACCAGGCAGGAATGTTCCCTTCCAGTCGGGGAACACTTCAGCAGTCAAGGGCATTCAGCCTCTGATCTCCGGGTAAGCGTTCTCCAAGGCGGCCTTCAGGACGCGCAACAACGCAGAATCGGCGAGCAGAAGCTTATAGCCAAGTTCCGCACACATGAGTGCGGCCTCAACCGGGACCTGGGATTCATGTCGCATTACATTCATCCCCCACCATCTGGCCTGCGAAATCCTACCAACTGTCCTGGCTTGAGACAATTCACACCTCTTTAACCTGGGGTTACCCCATCTCTGGATCTGTAAAGATTTAATCACCTGCTAATGCTCGCATTCCAAGCATTGTCTGGCATCTTTGAATCTGTCTATATATGTGTTTCTGGAACAGACCTCTTCATTCACCTGAGGAAGGAGCAGCGCTCCGAAAGCTACTGACATCGAAACAAACCTGTTGGACTTTAACCTGGTGTTGTAAGACTTCTTACTGTGCTCACCCCAGTCCAACGCCTGCATCTCCACATCATAGATCATAGAAGGCAGAGTAGCAATGGAAGGATGCTTTTCTAATTGGAGGGCTGTGACCAGTGGTGTTCCACAGGGATCAGTGCTGGGACCTTTGCTGTTTGTCATATATATAAATGATTTGGAGGAAAATGTAACTGGTCTGATTAGTAAGTTTGCAGACGACACAAAGGTTGGTGGAATTGCGGATAGCGATGAGGACTGTCAGAGGATACAGCAGGATTTAGATTGTTTGGAGACTTGGGCGGAGAGATGGCAGATGGAATTTAATCCGGACAAATGTGAGGTAATGCATTTTGGAAGGTCTAATGCAGGTAGGGAATATACAGTGAATGGTAGAACCCTCAAGAGTATTGAAAGTCAGAGAGATCTAGGAGTACAGGTCCACAGGTCACTGAAAGGGGCAACACAGGTGGAGAAGGTAGTCAAGAAGGCATACGGCATGCTTGCCTTCATTGGCCGGGGCATTGAGTATAAAAATTGGCAAGTCATGTTGCAGCTGTAAAGAACCTTAGTTAGGCCACACTTGGAGTATATGTTCAATTCTGGTCGCCACACTACCAGAAGGATGTGGAGGCTTTAGAGAGGGTGCAGAAGAGATTTACCAGAATGTTGCCTGGTATGGAGGGCATTAGCTATGAGGAGCGGTTGAATAAACTCGATTTGTTCTCACTGGAACGAATGAGGTTGAGGGGCGACCTGATAGAGGTCTACAAAATTATGAGGGGCATAGACAGAGTGGATAGTCAGAGGCTTTTCTCCGGGGTAGAGGGGTCAATTACTAGGGGGCACAGGTATAAGGTGAGAGGGGCAAGGTTTAGAGTAGATGTACAAGGCAAGTTTCTTACAGAGGGTAGTGGGTGCCTGGAACTCGCTGCCGGAGGAGGTGGTGGAAGCAGGGACGATAGTGACATTTAAGGGGCATTTTGAAAAATACATGAATAGGATGGGAATAGAGGGATACGGACCCCGGAAGTGTAGAAGATTGTAGTTTAGTCGGGCAGCATGGTCGGCACGGGCTTGGAGGGCCAAAGGGCCTGTTCCTGTGCTGTACATTTCTTTGTTCTTTGTTCTTTGAGTCCAGGTAACATTTTAACCAGTCAATTCCACACACAGTAGATGTGCAGCCACTGTCCAATACAGCACAGTTGAAGAATTCTGCAACCAACACCCTCATTACCGGCGTAAAACTGCTTGTCAATAGGACAATAAGAGGATTGGATAGGGTGGACAGTGAGAGCCTTTTTCCTCGGATGGTGATGTCTAGCACGAGGGGACATAGCTTTAAATTGAGGGGAGATAGATATGACAGATGTCAGAGGTAGGCTCTTTACTCAGAGAGTAGTAAGGGCGTGGAATGCCCTGCCTGCAACAGTAGTGGACTCGCCAACACTAAGGGCATTCAAATGGTCATTGGATAGACATATGGACGATAAGGGAATAGTGTAGATGGGCTTTCGAGTGGTTTCACAGGTTGGCGCAACATCGAGGGCGGAAGGGCCTGTACTGCGCTGTAATGTTCTATGCTCTATGTCTTCTCTCTGAACACTATCTTTTTCCTCTCTGACTCTTCCGTGCCATGTGTCGCTTCAAACACTCTATCATAACGAGTTGGACAGTTGAAGACATAATGGTATTGAGAGTCACATCGGAAACATCGATTTATCATGCCCCGTGCATTTCTGGGGTTCATCTTCCTATTGTAAGTTCTAACTGGGTTTCTGTCTTCATAATTTCCTTGTCTCGGTCTCCGTCTATAGTCTTGGGCCCTGTTCGTAGCCATACGATTTTGCCATCCTGTTAGTAGTGTATCTTCCATATTCTGCCTTATTGCAGGCTGACCTATTTGGGTCATCAGAGCCATCGGAATCGAATGTTTCCCCAGAAACTTCTGTAAAGCTTTTGTCATCTGTTCGAATAAGGTATCCTTATCAGTAAACTGAACTCCTATCAAAACCAGGAGCCTATCCATGTTGCTCACTCTCGCACAGTCAAGTAATTTAAATGCCAACACAGACTGTGGAAATTCCAGGTTGTGTTTCTGCAGCCTTTTATATAGTCTGCCAAATTCCATTATATAGTCTTCCATGGAGATATCCTCCATTTTCCAGAACTTATCAAAATCCGACCATGCTTCATACGCACTTAACAAGTCATCTTTCTTATAAATCTTACCCATATAATGTAATAAAGTCTCCAGACCTGCTTCTGAGTCTAACTCTTCCAATCCCAGCTCAGAAAGCACTTTGTTTCGGATTTTACTGCCATATGGTAGAGAAAGAGCCAATGCCATACCTTGTTTTCTCTTTCCCAAGGCAGTTACCTTAGTCCACGTAACTGCTGCACTTCTCCATTGGTCGTACGATTCCCTTTCAGAAAATAAGGGAGGATAGTCATATCCAGCCATCTTTATCCTGGGTTCAGCCATGTATCTTTTTTTTTCTCACTCACTCCTTGGTTTGATCTGGAAAAGTTGTATCTTTCAAACCTTCACATTTGCACAGCAACCATCCTCTGCTCCCAAGTGTTAGACGTTTTAGTTGCTGTGAAATGAAGAGTCTAAAGTTCTTGTTCCTTTTCACCAAACACCATTTATTTCACTTCCACAGCCTCTGCACAAAACTCTTAACAACACACCACCTGACAGAGGCCGTCTGAAGCCCCTTTACATATCAGTGTCAATCATTGGATACTTAACATAAATGAGACAACTAATTGCAACGTCTTTTAATGCATTACTTAACTCCTAACCCATTACTTAAGACAGGATACAATGACCGAGGAGAGTGTGAGAAGGGAGGTGGTCAATGCAGGACTGAGGGCGTATCTAAATGCGCGCAGTATACGGAACAAGGAAAATGAGCTTGTTGCGCACATTGAAATTGGTCGGTACAATGTTGTGGGCATCACAGAGACGTGGCTGCAAGGGGATCAGGGCTGGGATCTAAATATCCAAGGATATGTGTCCTATCGAAAGGACAGGCAGGTGGGCAAAGGGGGCGGGGTTGCATTGTTAGTAAGGAATGAAGTTAAATCGATAGCAAGGAGCAATATAGGATCAGAAGGCAGAGAATCTCTGTGGGTAGAGTTGAGGAATCGCAAAGGTAAAAAGACCCTGATGGGAGTTATGTACAGGCCCCCTAGCAGTAGTCAGGGTGTGGGGCAGAAAATAAATCAGGAGATAGAAAAGGCATGTAAAAAAGGCAATATTACAATAATCATGGGGGACTTCAATATGCAGGTGGACTGGGAAAATCAGGTTGGTAGTGGATCCCAAGAAAAGGAATTTATGGAATGTCTAAGAGATGTTTTTTTGGAGCAGCTTGTGACAGAGCCGACTAGGGAACAGGCAATTCTGGATTGCGTGATGTGTAATGAGGCAGACTTGATTAGGGAACTTAAGGTGAAGGAACCGTTAGGGAGCAGTGACCACAATATGATAGAATTTACCCTGCAGTTTGAGAGGGAGAAGCTGCAATCAGATGTAACGGTATTACAATTAAATAAGGGTAACTGCAAAGACATGAGGGAGTAGCTGGCCGGAGTTGATTGGAGAAGGAACCGAGCAGGGAAGACAGTGGAACAGCAATGGCAGGAGTTTTGGGGGGTTATTCGGGAGGCTCTGTAATAATAATAATAATTGCTTATTGTCACAAGGCTGGTTTAGCACAGTGGGCTAAATAGCTGGCTTGTGATGCAGAACAAGGCAGCAGCGCGGGTTCAATTCCCGTACCGGCCTCCCCGAACAGGCGCCGGAATGTGGCGATTAGGGGCTTTTCACAGTAACTTCATTGAAGCCTACTTGTGACAATAAGCAATTATTATTATTATTCTGTCGTCTGCATACTCATGACCCTGCTTCCTAACTGCTCCCCGACATGTTCCCCAGGAGAAAGAAAAACGTTTCGAAACCATTGGCTCATATAGCGTTTTTATAAATTGCACTGCCTTTTGTCAGAAGCACAAAGGGACTTGGGAGTCCTTGTTCACGATTCTCTTAAGGTTAATGTGCAGGTTCAGTCGGCAGTTAAGAAGGCAAATGCAATGTTAGCATTCATGTCAAGAGGGCTAGAATACAAGAGCAGGGATGTACTTCTGA